>NC_060276.1:27804755-27940044 GCF_021613505.1 Equus quagga | reverse complement strand
AGGAACTAGAGCGCTGAGGTCTGGGCGTGGAGGTGAGGCGCCTTCGAGGCCTCAGAGGCCCTGAAGCATCGGTGTGTGCACGGCTCAGAACGAGAAATGCTGTTCACACTGGGGGCCCTGGGTCATTACAACCACATTACAGAGTTTAGTATTTCACTTGAAGAAGGCAGAGAAGTTTATGATGCGTCTGAAACAGGCAGGCTAAAAGCTTTGGTTCATAAGGGGTACTCCTCAGTAACACTGAGAACGCACATTTATGGAACACAGTCAATAGATGAGGTGCTCCTGGGTTTAGAACATTTTAAAGGTGTGATGGTCTTTTTGATATGTCACCTTGGCTAGGCTACAGTCCCCAGTTATTCGGTCAAATGCTGATCACTAATCTAGGTGTTGCAGTTAGGGTATTTTGTAGATGTACTCAAAGTCCACAGTTAGTTCACCTTAAGTAAGGGAGATTATCCTGGATAACCTGGGTGGGCCTCATTCAATCAGCTGAAAGCCTTAAACGCAGGACTGAGGCTCCCCTGAGAAAAGAAATTCTGCCTGTGGACAGCCAATGCCTGGGAGGCCCAGCGTGCCCTTCCTGAGGCCGGCCCTAGCAACTCCCAATTTGCCTAGTGTGGCCTCACTATCGCAGAAGCCAATTCCCTGCCGTGAATCTCCTAACGCATATCTCCAACTGTCCTGCTTCTCTGGTTGAACCTGACTCACACAAAAGCAACCACGGAACCAAGACAGAAATTTGGGATCAGATTAAAGCTTATTCAGAGGAACACGCCTAGCACACAGATCTTAGTTTCTAATGCCATTCTCCAAGAAAAGAAATGGCTGATTCTAGGGCTCGGGAAGCACTGGATTATAACACCAAGTATAAAATAAATATCAAAATGGGTAGAATAAACAAAGAAAGAAAGAAATAGCAAAGAAGAGACAAATCTCCCATGCAGAAAAATTCCAAATAATTTACGGAGAAACTCTTCCATTAAAGAGGGGGAGCGTTGACTCCCCACTCCCTGAGAGGGCTGCCCATTGTGACTTCCTTCCAAAGAGTACAATTGGGAAGGGGGCAAAAAGTGTAACTCGACAGTGGAGAAACCTGACCAATGCTACTGCAGCCAGGTGATCAAGGTCAATATCAACATGATAAATCATGTTGCTAGTGTGTACCCTTAATATACTCTGACGAGAATGGCACTTTACCTCTGTGATCTTCCTCCCCCAAACATATAACCTCAGTCTAATCATGAGGAAAACATCAAACAAAATCCAATAGAGGGGCATCCTACAAACTATTTGACCAGTATTCCTCAAAACTGTCAAGGTCATCAAAAACAAGAAAAGTCTGCAACACTATCACAGCCAAGAGGAGCCTAAGGAGACATTAGGATGATATGCAAAGTGGTATCTTGGATGGGAGCTTGGAATAGAAAAAGGATATTATGTCAAAACTAAGGAAATCTGAAAAAACTATGAATTGTAACTCTCTGTATTATCTTTTTCCTTTTTTTTTTTTTGGTGATGAAGATTGACCCTGAGACAACATCTGTTGCTAATCTTCCTCTTTTTGCTTGAGGAAGATGGCCCTGAGCTAACATCTGTGCCAATCTTCCTCTATTTTGTATGTGGGACACCACCACAGCATGGCTTGATGAGCAGTGTGTAGGTGCATGCTGGGGATCTGAACCCATGAACCCCAGGCTCCTGAAGGAGAGCAGGTGAACTTCTATGCCACTGGGGTGGCCCCTCTTCTCACTTTTTCTGTAAATTTAAAACTATTCTAAAAAATAAAGTCCATTAAAAAAAAAAACTGTATCAGCAAAAAAAATCAGATGAACAAATACTTCCAAACAAAAACTTCTGAATATGTACTCTCTACAAGTTTCAGTACTAGGCTACAAAATTAGCAGTTATTCCGCTGTTTCTAATTTTACTTTAAAAGCAAGTCTTAATGATTTAAGTGACTGGCAATTTGTTGACCCTCCCTTGGTAGTGACTGTCCTATCTCCTAATCAATGCCAAATGACTGGCTTTTCTCCCCCAGAGGCATTAGCAGGTAGCCCCTGAGTAGATAATCTCACCTTCTATTTCATCAAAAGATAGAAACCATCTAAAAAAAATTTGTTCAACTTCTTGCAACCAAACCTACGAACTGAGCCGCATGTGCACCCATTTTTTCCCTCCTGTGCTCCTATTATAATAATAACAACAGCTATCATTTATGCAGTGCCAGGCACAAAGGTAAGCATATTATATGCATTATCTCCTTTAATCATCAGAGCAAACTTATGATATGGGTTCTCATGATTTCCTTGTTTTATAGTTGAGGAAACTGAGGCTCAGGGAAAGTAAGTGACTTGCCCAAGGTCTCACAGCTAGAAGGTGATAGAACCAAGTGTTCCAATACAGACTGCTGAGTCTGAACTCTTAACTCCTGGGCTCTCCTCTGTAAGACAAATCCCTAGTCCTGTGCTCTGACTCAGCCCTTCCCAGCCCTTGGGAGCTTTGATCTACTGACTGTCCCTAGTGACCTCTCTGTCTTCCTACTTCTCCTTCTCTTCTGTGTCCTTCACATCATTATGCAAAGCAGCTGTCACTCCTAGGTCAACATAGAACCCCCTCCCCTAACCCCACAGCCACCTCCAGTTCTCTTGACTTGCATATCCACAACCCAACGGTCTATTGGATATCTTCACCTGGAAGTCTGACAGCCATCTGAAACTAAATACATCCAAACTGGAACCCTTTATCCCACTGCTCTTCCACCAAAAAACTATTCTTCTCATTGTCTTTTCCTCTCAGTAAATGACACTACCATCCACCCTGTTGCTCATGCCAGAAACTTGGGCGTCATCCTTGCCACCTCCCTTTTCCTCTTTCCCTACAGCCAGTCCATCACAAGTCTTATTGATTCTACTTAACCTCTATTATCTGTCCATTTCACCCCATCTTCACTGCCTCTCGCCCTAGTCACCATCATTTCTCATCTGGACTACAAACCACACCTACCAGTCTCTGCTTCTAGCCTACCCTCAACCAGTCTGATCTCAGCAGTCCACACACTAACCTCGGTGATTTCTTAAACCCAAACCAGATAGGCCACTGTCCAATTTGGAACCCTTCAGTGTTTTCCTGGGCCTCAGGATAGAAGCCAAGCTCCCTCTCAAGGCTTAGAGGCTCCCCATGATCTGGCTCCTGCTTGGTTCTCCAGCCTCATCACTACTTCCTCTCGGCACCCTCTCCTGCCACCCCCAAATATGTTTGTTTCCTACACCCCTGCCACAGAGACTGACTTTCAGTTCCCTAGCCTCCCAGCTTTCTCCTGACTGGGCCTTTTCGCAGTCTGTTTCCTCTGCCTAGGAGATGAACACACCACACTCCACCCCCGCCCCCAGACCTAACTCTGCCTTGGCCTTCAGGGCTCAGCTTGCTCTTCCTCAGCCCCTCCCACGTTCAGAGGTTCGTGAAGCCCTAGTGCCTTCCTCACCACAGCTCTCAGAACGAGGGGCTGCAACTGTCTGCACACTCGCCTACCCGCCTTGGCCTGCGAGCCCGCGAAGACGGGGCCTGTGGATGTGGCTCACCGCTGCAGCCCAGCACCCAGCACGGTGCGTTGCCTCGCAGCCTGTAATGGGGGTTTGTGGAACGAACAAGTGGGAGTTGGAGGCAGCTGACCTTGAATTGAGATCCACAGGCTTTCTAGTTAAAGTAATTGTTTTTTTGTAGCTCATTTGCCTTGGTTCCTATGCCCTTCTCCCTTGGTGAGCCCTGTGGAAACGCTTTGGCTAATGAACGTCATATCAGATGTATATTTAGAGAGTTACAAATGTGGCATTAGATGGTCATGATTTTAGAACCAATTTCCTCATTTCAAATGGAAGAAAACTGAAGTCCCAAAAGCTGAAGTGGTTTGTTAGTGGCAGGCTCGTTGTAGCTGTAAGACTGGGGCGAGGCCTCAGATTTCTTGACTCCAGTACTCGGTGCCCTCTCTTACACCATGCTGTGATGGATTACAGACAACCATGGGTTCTTTGGTCCTCTTCCCAATGACAGCTGGCGTCTACATCCCCTTCCCCTCAATCCAGGTGGGTTCTGTGACTGCTTAGACCAATAAAATATAGCAAAAGAGATATACTGGGCAGGGCGCAAACTGAAAATGTGGGCCCCCTCCTAAAAATTTGTTAAGAATTTCAAGATGGCAAAAGCAGGGCATCGAACTAAGTGCAGGGCTCTGTGGGACACCCAGGAAGGTGGGCCTGGTGCCAGTTTCAGGGCCCAGGTCTTAAGAGACTGGCAACTGTTTCCAGTCCCTCTCTCCTGGAACACTCAGTCAAGTCCGCTGCCACAGAAGCAGTCTACCCCGAGATCATGCTGGGAGAAGCCTAAGCCACATGGAGAGGTCTGGAGGATGAGATGCCGTGTGGAGAGAGAGAGGCCAAGGTGCACCAAGGTGCCCAGCACGTGAGTGAAGAAGCCATCTGGAGAGTGAATCTTCCAGTCCCTGCTGTGCCGCCACCCAGCCACGGCCTGGCCAAGCGCCTGACCCACAAAATGATCACGGAAACAAAATGTTTGTTCCAGGCCACGGAGTTTTGGGATAGTTTGTTACCCAACAATAGATAATGGAAAAATATACTGTTCCCAGTGTTTTTCAAAATATCAGTGAAAAGCTGTCTTTTAAAGCACAAAGCTTTTGTTTGTATAAAATGTTGCCACTCTGGGATCCCCAAATTACATACTACATATGTGTGTATGCATATTACAAACATATAAACGTTACTTTGGTGATTAAAATATGTAAAATTGCATTACACACTACGGACATATGCTGTTTTTGCATCAGCCTTAACCAGACCTTTTTTATTTAAAATATGTGAGTTCAAAATACTTCCCTCGGCCCCTAGGAATACTTCTCTATCATTGTACTTATACTGCTGTGTGATCATTAATTGTCTATGTGTCTATCTCCTGAGTAGATCAGTGTTTTTCAAATTGTGGATGCAACCTATTAGTAGGTCATGAAATCTGTTTTTAATGAGATAGGATAAAATAAAAATATAAGCATGCATTACACATAAGTATTAAATCAAGAAAATTGCAGGGGTGTGTGGGTGTGAGGCCATAGCACTAGACTGTGAGATCCCTAATGCAGCATCCATGCCCAGCCTATTCACCACTGTGTCCCCAGAAGCTGGCACATGTAGATGTTCTATAAATATTTGTTAAATTAAGGAATATTACTGCTTCTTTTTCTTTGAGGAAGATTAGCCCTGAGCTAACATCAGCTGCCAATCCTCCTCTTTTTGCTGAGGAAGACTGGCCCTGAGCTAACACCCATGCCCATCTTTCTCCACTTTATATGTGGGACGCCTACCACAGCATGGCTTGCCAAGCGGTGCCACGTCCGCACCCGGGATCCAAAACGGTGAACCCTGGACTGCCGAAGCAGAACGTGTGCACTTAACCGCTGCGCCACCAGCCGGCCTGAGGATGGTATTGTTGACTGCTCCTATTTGGAGATGAACATCCTCATCTTCTTAGGACCCTTTACTGCTTCCTAAGAACACCACTGGGCTCCAGACTTCCACTTCCTCCATAAATTAGAGAGTCTCACAGCAGTTTGTTATCCATTTGCTTTCAGTTTTCAGTTTGCGCATAAATACCCACACCAGTGTGAGCTTTCTGTTAACTGCCTGCTGACACAGAAACTGTCCATCCCCTCCCCAATCTGGTCAAAAAATAAAGAAGGAAGAAAAGGAAGGGAGGGAGGGAGGGAGAAAAGGAAGGAGGAAAAAGAAAGAAAGAAGGAAAAACTATCAGTTACAAGTTTACACCAGGGAACTCTTAAAGATGAATTGCTACCATTTTCTAAATCCCGACAATAGACCAGGCACAGTATTAACTCCCACTTCACACACACTCAAGGAGGTTAAGTAACTCCTCTAAAGTCACCCAGCTAGTAAGCGAAAGGTATGCGATGTAAACCCCTCTCGTCCAGCCCCAGAGCTCTGTGAGCTTTCCACGTGACCCTGCTGTCCCCACACAGCTAACCAAAGCACCAACATGAAGGGCTGTGCTAAGACCAGACAGCCTACAAATAGTCTATTTTCTCTGTCAACCACCCGGGGACCAACCCGTGTAGACACAGCTTTCCAGTAGGTGTTTTTGATGTGACAGCATCGGTGCAGCTCAACAGCTTTTGGCGATTTGTAGGAACTCATGCGCCCATCGGCACGTCTCCTGGAGTGCCACACTTGAAAATGCCTGCTCAATCAATTTCACCCCTAGGTTTAGATGTTTGGTTATTTTATTTTTAAATAAACATTTTCTTTTTGAATAGTTTTAGATTTACAGAAAAGTTGTAAGAATATTAGAGTTCCCGTATACCCTGCACTGTTTCCCCTAAGGTTACTTTATATTTTAAATGTTTTCAATCACAACCACAATAATGAATTGATAATAAATAGAAAAAGTTACCTCTACCCTGTACTGTTTGGAACCCACCAAAATCCGTTTCCGAGAACACTCAGAGAGACAGGTGCCAGGCCTCGTGCATAAGGCAGTCACAAGGGATTCCTCCGGAAGGAATGGTTCCACTAAGAACATGGGGCTCGTCCCTGAGTCTCCAGAGAGAGGTAACATTTTTCTCTTTATTATACTCCTAACTGGCCTTGTAGCCCAAACCCAAGAATTTGGTCTCAGGTCAAAAAGGTATGCCTTGTTCAAATCCCACAGCTCATAAGCTTGTCTGATTTGTTTCAGGATTCTCTCTTGCTTACTTGACATGTCATCTTTCCCATTTCTCAGTATTCTTGGAAGTCTCTGAAAATATCCACAGAAAAGCAAACTTAAACACAAATCAACAGAAAGGACCATAGAAAGCACGTGAACAGAGCAAGCAGAAGAGGACAAAGGCGCAGAGAGGTAAGGGGTTTCTTGAGGCAACATCAGGACTAGCGCAGGTCTCTTGTCCCCAGCTCCAAGCTCCACTGGAGTAAATGCTGCTGGGGACATCTGCTCAGCCTATACTGCGCTCTCTCAGCACCAGCCCACCCACAGGGCAGTCATGCTTATACAGGACCTTGCCCCCCTTAGCCACCGTTGACATTTTGTTGTTGTTGTGAGGAAGATTCCTCACCTGAGCTAACATCTGTTGCTAATCTTCCTCTTTTTGCTTGAGGAAGATTGTCGCTGAGCTATCATCTCTGCCAATCTTCCTCTATTTTAAGTGGGATGCCGCCACAGTGTGGCTTTATGAGCAGTGCTAGGTCCGTGCCGGGATGCCCACCCGCGCCGCCTAAGCGGACTGCGCGAACTTAACCGCCATGCCACCACTGGGCCGGCCTCCAATAGTTGACTGACTCTTGACTGGCCAATCGGGCTCACCCTCTCCCGATCTTGCTTAGTGCCTTAAATTCCCACCCATTTCCACTGGTCGCCTGACCTGGGATGAGGAGGGCGATGTGTTTGGCCTGGTGCTGAGAGAAGCCGAGGAAGCTGGTCTGCCAAGAGGGACAAGAGTAAAGCGGTCATGCAGGAAGCAGCTGAAAGAAAGGCCCCGAGAGGGAAAGCAGCCTGCCTGGCTTCTCAATGGCTTTCAAGACCCTGGTTCTGGTTCTTCTTGAAACCTGGCTGCTCCTGCTCTTGAGTTCCATGAAATATCTTTAAAGGCTATTAAATTCCAATCTTTTGCTTTAAAAAAAGCAACATGTGAATGGCTGTATCCTAACCCTGGAAGTTGTTTAATTTTCCCGTTCCTTAAAAAAATTTTTTTTAAAGATTTTATTTTTCCTTTTTCTCCCCAAATCCCCTGGTACATAGTTGTGTATTTTTTTTTTAGTTGTGGGTCCTTCTAAGTTGTGGCATGTAAAAATTTTTTTTTTCTAAACACATGCTCATTGTAGAAATTTTAATTAGCTTCCTTCTCATTATAAAAGCATTTTTGTTACATCTGTACATTCTGAAAATATAAAAACGAAAACTAAATTACCTGTAATGAGATACATACATATGTTCGACAAAAGATGTGCACCAAGATGTTCGTAGCAGCACTATTCATAAAGGCCCCAAACTGGAAGCTATCCACAGGCCCATCAAGAAACTGGGGAAATAAACTGCGGCGTATTCACACACCGTAACACTATACGGTAATGAAAACAAATCATCTACAACAGCATGCAACAATTTAATTTCGTGATGGTGAGTGAGCAAAATAAGACACAAAAGTGTGAAGTTTACTATTCCATTTATATAAAATGCAGACAGACAAGACCACCCTACTCTGTTAGATGTTGGGACAGTGGTTATACCCGAGGGTGATGGTGGCTGAACGGGGGCCTGAAGAGGGGCTTCTGGGATGCTTAGCAGTTGTTTCCTGATCTGGGTGGTAGTGACATGACTGGATTCACCGGTGAAAATTCACCGAGCTATTCATGTATGATAACTGTATTTTTCTGTATGCATCTTACAGGTCAATAGAATTTTTAAAAAATTGCCTATAGGGGCCGGCCCAGTGGTGTGGTGGTGAAGTTCATGCTCCACGTCAGTGGCCTGGGGTTCGTGGCTTCGTATCCCGGGTGTGGACCTACACACCACTCATCAAAATAGAGGGAGATGGGGCTGGCCCCGTGGCCGAGTGGTTAAGTTCGCGCGCTCTGCTGCAGGCGGCCCAGTGTTTCGTTGGTTCGAATCCTGGGCGCGGACATGGCACTGCTCATCAGACCACGCTGAGGCAGTGTCCCACATGCCACAACTGGAAGAACCCACAACGAAGAATACACAACTATGTACCGGGGGGCTTTGGGGAGAAAAAGGAAAAAATAAAATCTTTAAAAAAAAAAAAAAAATAGAGGGAGATTGGCACAGATGCTAGCTTAGGGACAATCTTCCTCACCAAAAATATGAAATTAAATTATATAGGAAAAAAAATAGGCTATAATTCCAGTACTGTTAGCAGGCGTTTTTTGAGGGGGTGGGGTTAAACTTTTTCTCTGCTTATTCTAGAAAATGACTGGTCTGGCCTATGCTGCTGGTGTTTGCTTTTTTGGTGGGTTTTTCTATCCTTTCCCTCATTGCTACTATTATATGCATCTTTGTAAACATCTGTATTATCAGCTCTGCTCAAATCGAAATTTTTTTTTTTTTGAGGAAGATTAGCCCTAACTACTGCCAATCTTCCTCTTTTTGCTGAGGAAGAGTGGCCCTGAGCTAACACCCATGCCCATCTTCCTCTACTTCATACGTGGGACACCTACCACAGCATGGCTTTTGCCAAGCAGTGCCATATGCGTACCCGGGATCCGAACTGGCGAACCCGGAGCCGCCAAGAAGCAGAACGTGCGCACTTAACCACTGCGCCACTGGGCTGGCCCCTCTAAGTTATTCAAATTGACCAAGAGAACAGTTTCATTTAGGGTGAGGCTGAGAGCCAAGTCCTGTCCTGCTGCTACAGAGACAGTCTCCATCAGCAGCCTTGACCATGCAGCCCCAGGTGGCCTCATCAGTGACTGTACTTTAAGTGCATGCGGCGGCCCAGCGGTGAAGAAGGCACTCCTACAGAGGGTGAGCGGTGAGAACAGTGCCATTCCCAACTCGTGGCATGCCTGAGCTTTCATGATCTGCTCCTATCTGATTCTTCAGATCCTTTCCCTAGTGCCTTAAACTCCGGCTATGGACTCACTGTGTGTATGCATGTGCGCGTACGCACGCACAAACATACACATGCTGGTTGCCTCCTGGTGAACCTGGGTGAGGTCTTCCCCGACTCTCCAGGCAAGTCATTGCTTCTTCATTATTTTTATACACGTTAAGGCACACAATTTGTACTGTTCTTGCTCACTTGCATACCCATCTCCTCATTCACTCTACAAATTTAATTATTGAGCACCCCCTTTGTTGCAGATGCTATTAGGTGAGAGCAATCAGCAGTGAGCAAGACAGACGCCATCCTTGTAGAGGTCACAGTCTAGTGAGGGAGGCAGACGTCAATTAACCACACATATTCCTTAGTTCCAACTGTAAAGGAAAACTACAGGGTGATGAGAGGCACTAAGCAGAAGGACCTAACTGGACTGAGGGGAGAAAGGGGCAGTCAGGGAACGTCCCCCTGTGGAGGTGAAAAGTTGGTTGAGGAGCTGGCCCAGTGGCATAGTGGTTAAGTTTGCACGCTCTCCTTTGGCGGCCCAGGGGGTTCACTGGTTTGGATCCTGGGCATGGGCCTAGAGACCACTCATCAAGCCATGCTGTGGTGGCATATCACATATAAAGTAGAGGAAGATTGGCACAGATGTTAGCTCAGGGATGATCTTCCTCACCAAAAAAAAAAAAAAAAAATCTTCTCAACTGGGGCACTAATGACACTTTGGCCCAGTAACTCCTTGTTGTAGGGGGCTGTCCTGTGCATTATAAGATGTTTGGGAGCATCCCCGGTCTCTATCTACTAGCCGCCAGTGGTACCTCCCCTCCCCCCAGTTCTTGCAACCAAAGATGTCTCCAGACATTGCCAAACGTCCCCTGGGTGGCAAAATGGCTCCTAATGAAGAATGTACACCATTTACTTGGTTTAGCTCAGTGAGTTTTCTCTGATGACGGTTTGCCATCTTCCCTCCCTCCATTCCCAGAGACACGCATGTATGATGCGCACAGGCACAAACATACCTGCATGCTGTCTTGACTGCAACACGCTTGCAAGTCATACTTGCCTTTGGCTCCCCACCCTCCACTGCTTTGCGTAGGCAAGGGCTTGCTGCTCACTTCTCCAGAATATAGTACCAGGTAAGCGTAAATGGTTCTATTTCACCCTGTTCTTTCCAAGAACTTACAAAATCTACTCCCTGCTCAGTCTGGTTCTCATCGCCATTCCTGCCAACAGCAGCTACCTGGCATGTTACACACTCAAACTGTTAGCTGCTATTAGCAAGAATGAGGTGCATAACCTTTCCTCATCTGTAAAATGGGAGAATACCTGGTAGAATTGATCCTTTACAGACATTATCATCCAGTCCTCCACAAACCTGAAGTCGTCAGGAAGGATTCGGGATTAAGTCTCTTAAGAGATCAATTTTCCTCAGCTAGTTCAGTGATGGAGCTGGGATTCAACCGGAGGCCTGAGTGCAAGCCCCAGGATTTTAATTCTTGTCACTCTGCCTCCCTTCCAAGTCCTCAAGGGGTTACTCTACTCCTCCAAGGTGGTAATCCTGGAATTGGAAGGGAAGCGGTGTATCCAGCAGCTGACACTGAGCACCATCTCAGTGCCCGCTCTCTCCCATGAAGGCCTGCCCTCCCCACTCTGCCGGCCCTCTTACTTTTAGCTTTATCCCACATATAGCACTTGCCTGCTGGGGAGGGATCAACACCAGAACTTTAATCCTGCTCACTCCCCATTCCTCTTCTCCCTTTCCTAGTCAGGCACTGAACCAAGTGCCTTAGTGCATTACATTTCATTCTCACAGCCCTGAGGGAGATCGCATTGGCCCCATGTTGCAGATAACAATGAGGCTTACAGCTGGTGAAAGGTGAAGAGCAACACTGGAATCCAGACTATTCAGTGGTGTCACACTTCAGACTGCCAACTCCTGACCATGCTGCTGCCGCCTGCTTTTCAGTGGGGCTATCAAGGGATGGGGAGTATCACCACAGGGTCAAACGTGTATCTTGCAAAAGCTGCCATCTTAGGCTGCACTTCTTGTGGATAAATGTAAATCCTAAACCGCTCAAAGCTCCCACTCCTCCCTTCAGGAAGCAGTGGTCTAGTCTTTCACAGATGAGGAAACAAATCCTAGCAATTACATAAGCTGTTGAGGGGCCACTGGAACCAGAACTGTGTCCACCTGCCAGGCTCAAAAGACGCCTTATCACATGGCCAACCCATTTTCCCTTTCAACTCTTTTTTTTTGTAAGCACTTTATTTGTTCACAATTTTCTTTTTGGAGGAAGATTAGCCCTGAGCTAACATCTGCTGCCAATCTTCCTCTTTTTGCTGAAGACTGGCCCTGAGCTAACATCTGTGCCCATCTTCCTCTACTTTATATGTGAGACACCTAGCACAGCATGGCTTGCCAAGCGGTGCCATGTCCACACCCAGGATCCAAACCCATGAACCCTGGGCCACCGAAGTGGAATGTGCACACTTAACTGCTGCACCACCGGTCCGGTCCCTTCCCTTTTAATTCTAATCTTACCTATTACCTACTCAAGGCCTGTAGAGAAAGCTCACTTTGTCATTAGTGTGCCCCTGGCCCTGTTACAACCTACTCTGCATAGTGAGGCTGAGGTATTTGTAATACTCCAAAATGGTTACAAATTTCCGTCACATGACTGCCAGTTAACTGTATCAAGCCCCACTGCTTCGGACTTGAAACTTTACTGACTGCTATTCACACAGTAGCAACTGTCTTTGAATGCGAAGGCAACATTGATGCAATTAGAGGAAATATTTGAAATCCAGGGGCTTGTAAACAAGTTGAGATGAGTTTCAAAGATCTGGTGGCAGCTCCCAGGTTCCTGGGTTGGTTGGTAGTCCATAGCCCACTCTTCAAACTTCTGGTAAAAGGGATCCTTCTGAAGGATTAGTCCTCTGAGCCTCCTAGTGTGGCTGTAAGGCAGGGACCCTTTTGCTGTGCAACACCCGCCCCCCACTTGCTGCATACTATACGCGGCACCCACCATCTCCTGCCCCTTGCCTTCTCAGCTTTGTCCAGTGCAGGCTCCCTACAGGCTGGGGAGGGAGCTACCCCCAAACTTGATTCCCCTTTCCCTTGCTGCTGCAGTTTCATCCCCATTCACAAGTAATTAGGGCACTTTTGTTTCCTCCCACCTTTTTCAGACATTTGCTATGGCTTGCGTATTGGCCTTTCGTTAGGCTAACATAACATACATTTGTCTATCAACCGATTAATCCCAAGTATCTAGAACAGTGCCCAGCACATACATGCCCAGTAAATTCAAATTTATTAAGTATAAAATATTCTTCTGATTTCTTTCAACCATTTAAAAATGGAAAAATTTAGCTCATGGGCAGCAGACCAGTTTGCCAAACCCCTGGTTCAGATTTCTACTCTTATTGAGGACTGGCACCATAGAAGAGAATATAAAGATGCTATTTATTTTTTTAATTTGTTAATTTTTTGAAGACTGGCCCTGAGCTAACATCTGTTGCCAATCTCCTCTCTTTTTTTCCTTCTCCCCAAAGCACCAGTGCATAGTCGTATATCCTAGTTGTAGGTCATCCAGTTCTCCTATGTGGGGACACCGCCTCAACATGGCTTGACAAGCGATGCTAGGTCTGAGCCTAGGATCCAAACCAGCGAACCCTGGGCCGCTGAAGTGGAGCCCGTGAACTTAACTGCTGTGCCACTGGGCCAGCCCCCAAAGATGCTATTTAAGAACGTGCTACCCTGGGGTACAAGGATGACACATAAATGCAGTATATGTACTTCCCATAACATAAGATTTAAGAGCCACCAGCCACATGGAGCTATTACAATTACAATTAAGTAAAATTTTAAAAATCAGTTCTGTACACGCACTAGCGATATTTCAAATAATTGGTAGCCAGAGAACATTGCTATTATTGCAGAAAGTTCTACTGGACAGTGTCGTGAGATCTGGCAGGAGGGGGAATTCCACACTTCACAAACCAGAACACAAGAGCAGTTCAAACAAAACGTCTCACATATTTATTACTGAACCAACCTACTAGTTCATAAGCATAGCAACAAAGAGAAAAATCAATTCCTGAATAAAACACATCCAACTGTCCAGACAGTCACGTTTTCAGAGTGGTATGGTAAGATGTAAGAAGGACTTTGATACAGCATAAATATGTGTGTCATCTCATCTGTGATTCCTTATAGACCCAGCTTGGTTCTTCTCCAATGTCTCCGCTTGGAGTTGTACCTACACAGAAGGAAACTGCAAGTTACAAAGGCAATGTGACCTCAACGTTGCCTTTTAAGTACCATAAAATCCTCGAAAGGCAAAGGGTCCCGTGTTTTTCCTTCCTTCAAGTTTGGAGCTCTTTTTGGAGAGTAAAAAATGATTTGCTAGATGTGTTTAAGAACTAGTCAAATCAATTTTTTACCTCTCAAAACGATTCCAGGCTAGGAAAACACAGCGGTTCCTAATTGGGACGGTAGTAGTAGAGAAGCTCTTTTCTCCGCAAGTGGACAAGCACCCATTCTTGATTCCACAGACCTGGGGTAGCCAGAGACATACATTTTGCGCCTCCCCCCCCCCCCCGTAAACTACACCAAAAACAGTCATTTCTATATAATAGGTTACACACATAAAAGCTCCTGTGTAATTTTTACAATAGATTAACATCCCCATTTTAACACCAAACCAAGTGATTTGCAGAGCTAAGGCCATCTCAGAATTGTCCATGTCAATCTGTCATGATTTTACCCTCACAAAGGCAAAATCAAAAATGATCCACACAAGATTTTCTTTCAGCAGGATAATGTCAGTACTTCCACAAAATGAAGCACTGTAATTGCAACCTGCTTAAAAGACATTTTCAAAGTTAGAAGATAACTCAAGCAAGAGAAAAATTATTTAATTTGCCAATTCTCTGGGCCAAGAGTGTGTAATCCTAAATACAAAGTGCCTTCCCAGCTCTAGGAGAGGACAGAGCAAGAGACTAATCCTGATAACCGCAGGCACCCTCTATTGAGATAGGCACCGAGCTTTATATAAACCAGACTTGTACACTAGCTTCATCATTTTGTGCTCATGCGTTTCAAAGTCTTCATCTTGCAAGAGGGACCCTACTTGCTAGGCCAACTCTACAGTGTCAGCTGAAAAATGCTTTGAAAATAAGAATTTTGGTAATATTTGCTGCCGTGTCTTCTGTGGTCTTCTGGGCTCAATTATTTGGGAGAACCAGGAAAGCTCATACTCCATTTTAAACAAACCAATTCTAGCAATGTTTTTCTTCCAAAATCATCAATTCAACTACTACTACAGTAGAGGGTAATCTTCCAACCTTTAGAAAAGAAACACTCAAAAATGAAATGGGTGAGCAACATGGTCGTCCCCGCTGGGCTGTGTAATGAGATCGCCTTCCACCTTATGTTCTGCTCAGATGTAAAACAACCAGGAAATTAATATTAATAAATTAATACTGGAGGAGTGTCTGACCCTAAGCCCAGCTGTGGGCTGGGTACTGTCCAGAAATCCAAAGGAAGCACGTTAAAAGAAAGAGTTCAGAATGACGTTACAGGATGAAGTGGAGCGCGTATAACTTTCAGTTGCATACTTATGCTCAAAGAGTAATCTTAAATTTAACAAAAATCAAGCGAGGGGTGGTGGGGTCCTTACCTTATTTTATTACCAGTTTTCATTCGAATCCATTGGGGAATGGGACGATTCTGCTTTTGTTTCTTGGCTAGGAATCGCTTGATCCTAAAAGTCTTGTGAGAAGACTGGGAAGGAAATGCAATCAGCTTAGACAGCAATACCAGAGCTAGCTCATAATCTAAAGTCAGGAACTCCCTCAATCCAACATTTGAATCCTTAACATATACCAATAACAACCCCCCTCTATGCTAAACCCATCCCACCCTTTGCTTTGTTCCTCACAACTTCGCTGGAGGCACATACCGTAATTCCCATTGTTCAAATAAAAATCAGCAGAATCAGGGAGGTAGGTAATCTGCCCCAACTCAGAGTCTGAACGTGCAGAGCTGGGATGCAAACCCAGGCCCTCTCTGCTCCAAGGCTGGGGTGCCTTTGGCCAATCTTCCCTGCTCCCCCTAGGACTCAGGACCACATGAAAGATGGCTAGGGCTGGGAAACTTGGGTTTTCACAAAAGAACACAGCTTTCGGTCAACCAAAAAAAAATCTCTTTTGCAAGTCAACGAACTGCAGTGCGTTACCTTGAAAAACAGGGGTATCCACTTTCAAGGGTCATTGTGAGAGTAATTAGGATTTGCACAAAAGTCCCTGTCGTTCGCTAGGTCCCTTCTAACCCACCGACCATTGGTACTACTTCTATTTAAAATGTCACTTTTTCAAGGCTGACTTTTCCATTTTTGGCTTTCATGAACTTGGGTCATCTAGAGCCAAACCCGATCACCCTCCTCCCCAGTCTGCAGGACAATCAGCAGAAATGGCATGAGTGCTGCTCTCAAGTCGGGCCAATGTGGCCCAACACACCCTTGCGTAACAGGGGCTGTTATAAAGAAGGCAGAGCCAACGTTCCTCCCTGCCAGCTCCCAGCGGCAGTCGTAAATTTTCCGTTGACTGATAAAACTACCAAACGCTAGACACTGATTCTCTCCATAAACGATTTTCTCAGGAAACCATCACCGGAAAAACTCACGACATGGGCTTTTTACGCAGCTGACATTTTACGAAGAACGCCCATTCGGCATAGATTCATGCCACAACGCCCCTTCTTCCAGGAGCTTCCACGGGGTGCCGCTCAAGACCCTGAAAAAAGGGCTAAAAAGTCCCGAAAGCTCACAGCGTGCCATGTTCCTGGCCGCCCAATGAAAAGACCTCCGAAAACCAGCAGCCCACGTTCCCTTCTCGATGCCCGGCACGTCTTGCGTGTTGGGGGCAGCCGCCGCCAGGCCCCGATTTGTGGGGTGCCCCCCGGCCCCAGCAGCACAGCTCGCTCCGGCAGAAGGGCGAAGGGAAGCGGGAGTCCCTTCCCTCCCGGGCGGCGCCTGGAGCCGAGGGCGCAGCTCACCCTTCCCAGGGCCTCGTCTACTCGCCACAGCCCACCAGGCCCGCGGGCGAGAGCGGCGGCCAAACTCGACCTTCTCCGGGAAAAGCCTGAAAAATGCCCCGGAACTTCGATGCGGCCCGCCGCGCTGGCGAGCTCGCGGAGACCTCGGGTCGCGGGAAGCCAGCCCGGAGCTGATGGTAACGGATGGACTCACCATGGCGAGGAGGAGCAGCTACCGCGCACACGACGATGGCGAGGAGAGAAAGAGGAAGAGGCGGGCAGAAGGACGTGGTTACAAAGCGCTCCAGGGGCCGGGCTTGGGCGGGACCTCGTGCGCTGGCCACCGCCTCCCGCAGGCCGCACCCCCGCGCTCGGTCCCATGGAGCCGTGGGAGACCGCACTGGTTCGTGCGAAATGGGGTTCGCTTCCGTAAGTGGGCTCCTCAGGGGCCCGTCAGCATGTCAGGGCACCCCACTTTGTGGCCGAGGCAGACGGCCCGCGATAACGGCCAAAGCAGAGATCCTTCGGAAGGCACGAGGGGGAGGCAGGGCTGCCTCCGGTGGAGGGCCAGGGACACGTCACGTCCGAGCGCAAGGGACTTCGGTCGTGAGCGCGCCGCGGGGTGGCAGCTGGGCACGCCCCGCCCGAGCGGCCTGGCGTGACGACCGCCTGGCCTTTGCTTGACCGCTGGGGGTGGTTTCCATCTGGCTGCGCGGTGCGGGACCAGGAGGGACAGTGAGGTTGGAGGAAGCAGGAGAGGTCGGCGGGGGCTGCACCGAGTGGGCCCTGTCCGTCTAGGGCCGGCCGAGAAGCGTTAGTCTGGGCAGGCGGTTGCCAGTCAAGGTTTAAGCCGAGTTCTGGACAGAACCTCTTCTTTGGCCACTAGGAAGCCCAGACTGGCTGTAGCTCACTTTGGCAAAATGTATAGGAATTCATGGCATACTTTTTGGTAATGATCCCCCTGTTCATCCTTTTCTTCTCCCCTTTTGAAAACAAAAACCTCTGTGTCTTTGCAGTCACCTCAAGCATATTTGCACCAGTAGGTTAAGGGAGGAGTTTTTAATCTGGGGTCAACAAAGCGTCGATGTGTAGACTCCAAAATGAACTTGGATAAAAAGTCACAAATTCATTTCCATCACACTGACTAAAATGTAGCGTTTTTCTTTATTTACAATGTATGCAACAAACTACAGTACTTGGTTGCCAATAGAAATCAGAGATGAGGAGCCAGCCTGGTGGCGCAGCGGTTAAGTTCCCATGCTTCCTTGGGCTGTCCAGGGTTCGATAGTTGGATCCCGGGTGTGAAGCTATGCACCCATTGTCAAGCCATGCTGTGGCAGGCGTCCCAGATATAAAGTAGAGGAAGATGGGCACGGATGTTAGCTCAGGGCTAATCTTCCTCAAAAAAAAAGAAGAAATCAAAGATGGTTTCATATCCCATTACAGTTGATGGAGATGTCTTGAAATATTTAACATTTATACACTCATCACTTCTTTGAAATGACAGTAGTTATTAGTTCCACAAGTAGAACTGTGTTATGAAGCCCATACCTTATAACACACATTTCTTTCAGAAAATATTTTGATAACAATGTTGCAGTGTAATTGGTTTTCTTTGTAATCCTATGTACTTTGTTTGATACATTTATTTTCAAAATAAGTCCATAAACTTCATCAGATTGCCAAAGGGTTCCAGGCACAAAAGGTTACGAATCCTTGGGTTGGAGTATAGTGACAGATGATAAAACAAACAAACTAGGTAGGAGGCTTTGGAAATAGTCTGGGCCAGAAGTGATGGTGGCTCAAAGTAAGACAGTCCCCATGACGCTGAATAAGAGGAAATAAAATAAAGAGATGATTGTGACATAAAATTGACAGGACTTGGTTCCAGGTTTCTGCTTTGGGCAACAGGACGCCGGTGCCTTAGATCTAGAGAGGGAATACAGAAGCCATAGGAAGCTTGAGCCCAATTTAATAATTGCCATTTTTAACAGCAAAAGTTTTATTACATTAATGCCATCCAGTTTTTAAATTCAGACCCTCATCCAGAAAATTTTACATTAAATTGAAGTGAGACTTTAGGCTTCTTAACCTGGATTTTTATTATTTATTTAAGAATCAATATTTTCTTTTTCTTTTATTTATTTTTAAAAATTGTTTATTGAGGGGCCAGCCCAGTGGCACAGCGGTTAAGTTCGGACGTTCCATTTCTGCGGCCCAGGGTCGCTGGTTGGGATCCCTGGTGTGGACCTACACACTGCATGTCAAGCCAGGTTGTGGCAGGTGTCCCACATGTAAAGTAGATGTTAGCTCCAGTAGATGTTTAGATGGGCATGGATGTTAGCTCAGGCCTAATCTTCCTAAAAAAAAAAATGAGTAAAAAGAAAGAAAATTTTTTTATTGAGGTATAATTGACATATAACATTATGTTAGTTTCAGGTGTACAACATAATGATTCGATATTTGTATATATTGCGAAATTGTCACCACAATAAGTCTAGTTAACGTCCATCACCATACATAGTTAGAAATTTTTTTCTTGTGATGAGAACTTACAAGATCTGCTCTCATATCAACTTTCAAATATGCAATACAGTATTATTAACTATAGTCACCATGCTGTATGTTACATCCCCATGCCTTAATTATTTATAACTGGAAGTTTGTACCTTTTTTTTTTTTCGAGGAAGATTAGCCCTGAGCTAACATCTTTTGCCAATCCTCCTCTTTTTGCTCAGGAAGACTGGCCTGGAGCTGACATCTGTGCTCATCTTCCTTTATTTTATATGTGGGACACCTGCCACAGCATGGCTTGATGAGCGGTGCATACAAAGGTCCACACCTGGGATCCAAACTGGGGAAGCCCAGGCTGCCGAAGTGGAACATGGGAACTTAACTGCTGCGCCACCGGGCCAGCCCCTACAAGAATGTTGAAGGGGTGCTGATTGCCAGCTAAGAGGAAGAGGTGGCGTTTGAATTCAGCCTTACAAGGTGAGTGGTGGTGTTATGGGCTGAATTGTGTTCTCCTCAAATTCATATGTTCAAGCCCTAACCCCCAGTACCTCAGAATGTGACTTTATTTGGAGGTAGGGCCTTTACAGAGGTGATGAAGTTAAGTGAGGCTTGCTAGCGTGGTCCCTAACCCAGTCTGACTGGCGTCCTTCTCAGAAGAGATTAGGACACACAAGGAGACACCAGGATGCACGCACGTGTGGAGAGACCATGTGAGGATGCAGCGAGAAGGTGGCTGGCCATCTGCAAGACAAAGAGAGAGGCCTCAGGAGACCCAAACCTGCTGACACTCTCAGACTTCAAGTCTCCAGAGCTGTGAGAAATTTCTGTTGGCGAAGCCACCTCATCTGCGGTATTTTGTTATGGCAGCCCCAGCAGACTAACACAGGTGGGACCAGGACATGGGGAGATGGGGAGAAGGGCATTCCAACTAGAAGGGACAGCTTGCTGGTCACAAGAGTCGATGTGCAGTGGCCGGAGCCAGGGGAGGCACGTTTCAAGGACTGGAACTCGACAGAGCTGGGTCACCCTGGGGTGAGAAGGGACAAGGGCTGTGAAGAGGCTCCAGGATTTGACATAAGGTGCTCCTTGGGGCCCGTGAAAGTTGGGCAGTATAGATGGGAGGTGGGGAAGGTAGCAAGAAGGGGAAAGAGTGGGTGGTGAGGTGGGGCAGGACTCGAGGGGAGGAAATGCTTTTAGGATGTTTGAGTGTGAAGGGACAGAGACACAGGAGGGCAGTGAGCTCAAGAGTCGGTGCTTTCTGTAGATCATGGAGAAGAGGACGAGAAGAAGAGAGATTAAAGATGCGAGAAAACCCAGGTATGGTGGATAGTGGGGGTGGTCTCAGAGGACATGGGGGTGGGCTGAAGGGCATTAGGAGAGGAGTTTGCCCTGAAAAGGGGAACAGTTGTTTCCTGCAGTGGGAGGGAAGGAGAAGGACGGATGAAAAGAAATTTTTTTTTGTAAATTTAATTTTTGTTTTAAAGATTGGTACCTGAGCTAACATCTGTTGCTAATCTTCTTTTTTTGTTTTTCCTTCTTCTTCTCCCCAAAACCCCACTGTACATAGTTGTATATTCTTGTTGTGGGTCCTTCTGGTCGTGCTAAGTGGGACGCCGCCTCAGCATGGCTTGATGAGCAGTGCCATGTCCGTGCCCGGGATCCGAACTGGTGAAACCCTGGGCCGCTAAAGCGGAACGCGTGAACTTAAACCACTCGGCCACAGGGCTGGCCCCTTAATTTTGTTTTTTAATGATGTAAATGTTTTACATGATTCCGTTTACATCCTACATGACCCCACATCTCCTCTCCTAGGTGTTTCCCCCGCAGAAAGGTGTACACGTGTGCATCAAAAGGTATGTACTAAATTAGTTATAGCAGAATTATTTCTAATGGCCCCAAACTAGACACTGTCTTAATCTATCACCAGGAACAGATAAATTGTGGTATATTTCCCGAGGGCTGCTGTACAGCAGCAGATCTCAAAGTGTGAGCCAGGGAACTCAGGGGGGTCCTCCAGACCCTTGCAGAGGCTCTGTGAGATCAAAGCTATTTTGATAACAAGACAAAGAAGTGATGTGCTTCTTTCGCTCTCCTCCTCTCCTGAGTGTGGTAGTTTTCAAGAGGCTCCATGACTTGTAATGACATCGTGGCTCTGACAGGAAATGGAATGTGGGCTTATGTGTTCTTGGGTTTGAAATATTTCTCAGTTTTCATTTCTAATACAGCAAATGTTGATAGATACAATCCACACAAACAAAGGCCCTTTGAGGTCCTCAGTAATTTTTAAGTGTGAAGGAGTCCTAAGACTAAAATGTTGGCGAACTGCTCCTATACGGCAATGAAAATGAACAAGCTATGCCTACCCACAATGACATGGGTGATGGATCACGAACAGAACGTGGAGCACAGGCAGCCAGCCACAACAGCACACGTACTGTGTGATTCCGTTTACCTAAAGACCAAACACAGGCAGAACTCATCCATGCCATTAGAAGTCAGGCGAGTGGTTATCCTTGCCGGGAGGGGCTGCTGGTCATGTTTGTTTCTTGCTCTGGGTGCCAGTTCTCTGGGTGTGTTCACTTTGTGAAAAATCATCTAGCTGTACTCTTCGGGTTTTTGCACTTTTCTGTATGGGTGTTATATTTCAATATAAACTTAAGAACACTTTATGTGGATCTACAGACAAAACTCTAAATGAAACATTTCCAGAGGGCTAGCTGCCATTCCAGTCTTCCCTCCCTCCCCCGTTCTCTCCATCCTCCATAAGCTATTTTTTTCCTCATAGGTAGTTTTGATTAGTTGCTGATTTCTCCTTCCATTATTTCTTTCGGAAAATATCTGAATATTTTCATTTTCATTTTGAATGAAATATTGAATAAGTCCCACCTCTGCCTTCCTATGGTAAAAGTAACATGTTATGTACAGGAGAGAGAACTTGGAGGTGGAGAGAAGGAAAACCGGAGTGGCACCTAGCGGATGGCTCGGAAGGTAGGAAATGAGGAGGCTCAACAGCCTTCTGCAGAGAATAAAGGGATTTGGAGAAAGAAGACAGGATTTGGAATAGATACATGCCTTCGCTCAAGAAGTTGAATGCCCTTACTATGAGCAATAGATTGTATTGTCACTTACAGAACAGTGTGACCCACATGCCGAGAGGGATGCACGGGATGCTGGCAGAGCACAGAGGATCCCCTCGCCAGCCCGGGCAGTAGAGAGTCGGGAGAGGTCTTCAGAGAAGGGGCTGCTTGAGGGAAATCCTGATGGAGGACTAGGAGGGGGCAGAGTAGGGCAGTGAGGGATGGCTTTCCAGGAAGAGGGAACTATATTTGCAAAGTTGTAGAGGTGGAGAGCAGGTATCCAGGGCCTCCCAGGGTCGGCCCAGGAGTCTGAGCTTTATCCTGGAGGCCAACAATGTGCAATTGTTTAGTAGAATAGTTCTTTGGTTTGAAAGCCGTTTTATATAGAAACCCACCCTTGACTCTTCTCTTTCTCTTACACCCCTATTCCAATCCATTAGCAAATTCTGTCAGCTCTCTCTTCAAAATGCGTCTAGAATCCAAATGTTCCTCACTGCCCCCACCCCAGCTCAAGAGACGACCATCTCTCGCTGGGATCATGACAAAAGCCCCTGACTCTTCTCCCTTCTTCTGAACCTGCCCCCTATGATCTTTTCTCAACACAGCAGCCAGAGTGATCCTGTTAAAACCTACCACATCGTGTCACTCATCTGCCTGCATGGCTCTAATGGCTCATCATCTCAGTCTTGTAAAAATCCAAGTTCTTACAGTGGCCTCCGGGGGCAAACACCGTCAGACCTTTCCGCCCCCACCTCTCTGCCCTCATTTCCACCTGCTCTCACCTTCAGTTCACTCCCGTTTTCTCCATAGAACTTATCTGACTAACATATATTTTATTTCTTTTTGTTTGACTCCCTCCCTAGAATAGAAATTCCACGAGGAATTGTGTGTTTTGTTCACTGCTGTCTTCCCTGAGCGTAGAATTGTGCCTCGCACATAGCAGCTCAGTAAATATTTGATGAATGAATGAACGAACTCTAATACAGCAAACAGACAAAGTACAAGAACAGCCTCCTCAGGGCAGTTTACGTCTTCAGTGTTTGGCCTGGACATTTATTTGAGGAACCCCTGAAGTGCTTCTGCCCAGCCAAGAGGGTTCCTCGGAGAAGAGTTTCAAAATGACTGCTGAAGGCAAATGGGAGCGGCTGAAAGCTTTTGAAGGGTAAGTGGCAATTATGTAAGTATTTTAGGAAGATCCCTTGGGCAGCTGTGTGGAAAGCAGATGAGGGTAGAGGCAAGAGTGGAAACAAGGAAACAAGGAGACCCACGGGAGGCTGTAGCCACAGTCCCAACGCGCTGATGCTCTTTTTCGTTGCAGTTGCCTACCAGTCCCTGAGTCTCTCCCTCTCATTCCTTGCAGATTTAGCTCTTGGCTCACTGTCACTCTCTCGAACACTACTCCTGTCACAGTCCCTGGTGAGTTTGATATCCATGCAGATACCTCCAGACCCTTGGCCTCCTCTCCTTCAGTGTCTTGTCCTCCACCACCCTGCAGCCACTCGCTCCCTTGCCCTTCCTTTGACCGTGGCATTAGCCCATTCTCTGCTCTCTGTGCAGCTCCCTTCTCCTAGTACCCCAACACTGACTACATTTCCACCCCACCAGGACCGGCAATCCACTGAACCTGTACCTTTTCCCTTTTCTCTCCGCCACCCCTCCTTGTCTCCTCTTCCCTCCTTACTCAGCTTAAATTATATCAACCACTCACTTGTACACACCTTGCCCTTTCTTGTACTTGCTGGGAGAAAGCATAACCCTTGTAAATCCAGTTCTCCACCTGCTCAACATATCTACACCTCTGGCAGCTGAATGAAGCTGGAGGAAGCCGACCGGCCTCACTTCAGGTTCATGACCACTGACTTCGAGTGGGCCCTCAGTGCTGCCCCACAACCCTACCTTTCTTTAGTCTAGCCACCCTCCCATTCTCCGAGAACAGTGCTTCTTAAGCTTGAATGTGCACACACTTCACCTGGGCATCCTTTTAGACCACAGACTCTGATTCTGTATTTCTGATAACTTCCCAGGTGATGTGCATGCTGCTGGACTGTGGACCCGCACTTTCAGTAGCAAAGGCCTGGACCAGGGGTTGGCAAACTTCTTCTGATAGTAAATATTTTAGTCTTTGCAGGTGACATATGGTGTCTGTTGCAACTGCTCAACTCTGCCATTGCAGCTAGACAATACATAAATGAATGGGTATGGCAGGGTTCCAATAAAATTGTAGTTATGGAAGCTGAAATTTGAATTTCATAGAATTTTCTTGTGTCACAAAATATTATTCTTCTTTTGATTTTTTCAACCATTTAAAAATACAAAAACAATTCTTAGTTGGCAGGCTGTACACAAATAGGCAGCGGCCCGGTTTGGTCCACAGTTTGTCAACCCTTGGCCTAGACAACTGTTTCAAACCTCTTCTGTCCTCAGATCTGCAGCCCTTCCTCCTCCGTTCTCTCAGATGATGGCCTTGCTTCCTAGTCACCGAGAAAATTTAAGCAATCACAGGAGATCTTCCATGACTCACTTACCACGTCCCAGCTCCCAGCACCTGCACTCGAATCCTCTGCCTTCATCCTGTTCCTGCGGATGAAGTATTTGCGCTGTGGCCAGCCTTTCTGCTTGCTTGTGCCCTCAATCCTAACCCCTGTCACCTAGTCAAGAACCTTGCTCTGGCAGTTCTGTCCTTTCTGTCCCTGCTTTTCACTGGATTGTTCCCAACAATGTACAAATAAATAGGTGGGCATTTCTCCCCTTTTAAAAGCCTGCTCTTTATCCCAACTCCCTTTCCACTGCTACTCCGTTCCCTCCTTCCTTTTACAACAAAGCTGTGCAAGATTTGTCGAGATTTCTGTTTCCAATTTCTCTCCTCTCATTCTTTTTTTTTTTTTTTGAGGAAGATTAGCCCTGAGCTAACTACTGCCAGTCCTCCTCTTTTTGCTGAGGAAGCCTGGCCCTGAGCTAACATCTGTGCCCATCTTCCTCTACTTTATATATGGGACGCCTACCACAGCATGGCGTGCCAAGCAGTGCCATGTCCACACCCGGGATCCAAACCGGCGAACCCCGGGCCGCCGAGAAGCGGAACGTGCAAACTTAACTGCTGCGCCACCGGGCTGGCCCCTCCTCTCATTCTTTTTTTGAAATATAATTCACATACCATAAAAGTCACCATTTAAAAACGTACAATTCAGTAGTTTTTGGTGTGTTCACAAGGTTGTGTAACCATCACCACCATCTAATTCCAGAACACTTTCACTATCCCAGAAAGAAACCTCTACCCACTAGCAGTCACTTTCCATTCCCCTTCTCCCCCCAGCCTTAGGCAAACACTAATATACTTTCTGTTTCCATGGATTTGCATATTCTGGAATCATATAAATGGAATCATACATTATGTGCCCTTTTGTGTCTGGCTTCTTTCACATAGCATAATGTTTTCAGGGTTCTTTCATGTTGTAGCATGTGTCAGTACTTCATTCCTTTTTACAGCTGTATAATATTCTACTATATGGACATATCATTTTGTTTATCCATTTATCAGTTGATGGACACTAGGGTTGCTTCCACTTTTTGGCTATTGTGAATAATGCTATAAACACCGGTGTGCAATTATCTGTTTGAGTACCTGTTTTCATTTATTTGGGGCATATTCCTAGGAGTGGAATTGCTGGGTCATTATGGTAACTCTGTTTAACCTTTTGAGTAACTGCTGGACTATTTCCCACGGTGGCTGCCCCATTTTACATTCCCTCTGGCAGTATATGAGGGTTCCGATTTTTCTACATCCTCACTAACACTCACTGTTTTCCATTAATAAAAAATTATAGGGGCCAGCCCGTGGCCAAGTGGTTAAGTTCGCATGCTCTGCTTCCGTGGCCCAGGGTTTCACCAGTTGGAATCCTGGGCACGGACATGGCATTGCTCATCAGGCCACGCTGAGGCAGCATCCCACATGCCACAACTAGAAGGACCCACAACTAAAAATACACAACTGTGTACTGGGGGGCTTTGGGAGAAAAAGGAAAACTAAAAAAAACTTAAAAAAAAATTATAGCCATCCTAGTGGGCGCCCATCCTCTCAGGAACCCACTCCAATTCGTTTTTCACCTAGCACTCAAACTGAAACTGTTCTTAAGATCACCAGTAGGAGTGGCCCCGTAGCTGAGCGGGTAAGTTTGTGTGCTCCGCTGCAGCGGCCCAGGGTTTCGCTGGTTAGGATTCTGGATGTGGGCATGGCACCACTCATCAAGCCATGCTGAGGAGGCATCCCACATGCCATAACTAGAAGGACCCACAACTATGTACTGGGGGCTTCGGGAAGAAAAAGGAAAAAATTTTTAAAAAATAAAAAAGATTACCAGTGACCTCTGTGTTGCTAAATCCTAAGTTAATTTCTCTGAGCTGATCTTAGCTGACCTATGCACAGCATTTGTCTTAGTTGAGTTCTCCTTGGAATACTTTCTTCACGTGGCTTCCAGCACAGTACCCCTGCTTGGTTTTCTTCCTCTCTTTCTCACTGCTCCTTCAGAATCTCTTTTTCTGGTTCTTCTTTATCTCATGTCTAAATGCTTGAGCGCCCCAGACCTCAGTCATTGTACTCGCTCCGTGGTGATCTCAATCCCATGGCTTTACATGTCTAAAACTGAGCTCCTGATAGCCCCCTGCACCATCACACACACACACACACACACACACACACACTCTGTTTCTTTTGCAGTTTTCCCCATCTTGATAACACACACCCCGTTTCTCTTGCAGTTTTCCCCATCTCAATAACTCCATCCTTCCAGTGCTTAAATACCTTTGACTCTTCTCTCATACCCCACATCTGGTCAATCAGCAAATTCTGTTGGCTCTACCTACAAAATACGTTCAGAATTTGATCACTTCTGACTGCTTCCACTGCTACCAGCGTGGTCCAAGCCAGCATCAGGTCTCTACTAGATTACTGCAATAGCTTAACTTCTCTACATCCTTCTGTCTTTTCCGTGCTTTGGTCTGTTTTAACACAGCAGCCAGACTGATCCTTTCATTTTAAAATATTAAGTCAAATTATATTACACTTCTGCTCAAAACTTTGCAATGGTTCCTATGTCATTTGGAATAAAAGCCCAAGTTCTAACTATGACCTATAGGATCTTGCCCCTGTTAGCTCTCTGACTTTATTCCATCCCTTTCAACTACTCTCCCCCTTGCTCACTGTATTCCAGCCATAATGGCCTTTGCCATTCCTGAAGAGGCCGGGCCCACTCCCACCCCAGGGCCTTTTCACATACTTTTTCCTTTGGAAGGTTCATCCCCCAGATATCCAGAGCTGGCTCCCTCATTTCCTTCTCAAGTCTTTACTCAGAAGTCACCTTCTCATTGAGGCCTTTTAGCCCCACCCTTAAACATCACATTCCCTTTCCCTGATCTATTTTTTTCTCCTGAGCACCTGTCACTTTCTCACAATACATGTTTTGCTTGTTTTATTTAGTTTCTCTCTCCACTTGAATGTAAGCTCCACGAAGACAGGAATTTTGTCTGTTTTGTTCACTGATGTAATTCCAAAATCTAGAACATGAATGGCACATGGTGTATACTCAAAAAATAGTGAATGAATAAATGAATGAACAATGGCAGCCGGAACTAGGGCAGTGAAGGGATGGAGAGGAGGGAGATGAACTTGACAAACAGAATGTAATGATTAATTGGCTGTGGGGAGTGAGGATGGAGTCAAATATGACCCTCACTGCTGAGTGGAAAGGGGGTTAACATCCTCTGTGAAAACAGGAAGGTGGGAGGAACCTGAGTTCAGTTTGGGACCAGAGATACCTAGGGGTCATTTGGGTGCAGATGTCCAGTAGGATCTGAGATCAGGGGAGTGGTCAGGGCTGGGATACAGAGGATAGCCTTAAAGCCTGCAAACATAGGTAATATATCATGTATTACAATAGCAGTGAACAATTATGTATTTACCCATGTCTCCGTAGTAGGAGCTTAATAAATATTTGGTGAATGAATAAATGAGCTCTGTGAGATTTCTAAGAATGGCTAATCCTATGTATGTAGCTGTCGATATATACTTTCCAAGAATTCACCAAGTATGAACCTATCTTCACTACCTTGCCTTCCTTAATGATATAAATGGTCATAATAAATTTTTGTGGTATAGAGGACAGCCCCAGAGACAGTCAAGAAAATTCTGGGCAGCCTCCATGAAAACATATACAGACCTATATACCAACAAAAGGCTGCAAAACTCTAGTTAACCTTTCTCCTATGGAATTAGCTTAAAGATAATGTCTGTGAGTACCGTAGAAAGTTAGATCTTAATTTATAATCAGAGTTAAATTACTGCCTCAGGACTACCTTGTGTATGCCTGCTGGGGCAAGAGGGTGTGGTTCCTGATTTTGAAGGCGTGAGTCTCATGAATGCCCAAGCCATCCTGTTTTCACTGTCCTGGAGATAACTGTTCCCACTGCCCTCACCCCTTGAATTTTCCCTGCCTACTTCCCTTAGCATCACTTCTCTCCACCAAAGCAGTGAACTCCCCAGGGCTGTAAGCATCACGAGGGCAGGGACCTTGTTCACTACCATACTCTCAGTGCCAACACATAGGAGGTGCTCAGTGAATGTTCAGATATCCAGTGTCTGAGCTCTCCATCCTGTCTTTGTTTCCAGAGAAATCAAACCTGTGTCTGAAGAAAAGTAGGCAGAAATGGAATGAATGCTCACTTTTCGATTGTTTATAGCATAGTTTATTTTTATGAAGAACATGAAAATATGAGTTATGAGGAAGCGGTCCTCCCCTCCCTCGGACACAAGAAAGAGTGCAGCAAGGGAGCAAACTAGAGAAAGAAAGGTGGCACCGTGGAAAAGGAAGTCAAGATGGATTTAGAAAATTGCTTAGGAGGGAGGGCACTCCTGTAGTCTCCCCAGTCGATCTGGTTTAGGGATTTTCTCCAGCAACACTTGGCAGCTTAGGGACAGGAGACTCCCACGGCAGGCCATGCCACCACAGCCCTTCTCACACGGTGCATTGTGCTCTGGTTATTTCTACAGTCACGTGTCGCTTAATGATGGGGATATCTTCGGGGACGTGTTCTGAGAAATGCATCATTAGGCAATTTCATCATTGTGCAAACATCCTAGAGTGTACTTACACAAACCTAGATGGTGTAGCCTACTACACACCTAGGCCAGATCGTACGAATCTTATGGGACCACCGTTGTGTATGTGGTCAGCTGTTGACCACAACATCGCTACCTGCCGCATGACTGTAGTTGTTTCTTGCCACTACTGGACCATGGTTCCTCACGGACAAGGACTTGTTTGAGCCCTTGACCCCCAGGGCCTGGCACAGTCATTAGTAAATGTTTGCTAAATGAATACATAAATGAGTGGAAGAAATTTAAGGGGGGTGGAGAAGTGTGGTTTACCAAGTTGGACTGGCAGGGCAAGTAAAACAAGAGGGAGGTGCTGATGCAAAAACAGCCTCTAGAGGGCTGGCAACAGACCCTGGGCTGGGTAAGGAGGCAAGCAGTGCCAAATCATGACTGGTGGTTCCAGAACCTCACTTATCCCAAGGCCAGCTCCTCTAACCTCTGCCGCCCAGAGGCTGTTTTCATCTGCCTTCTCCGGAAACCTACACTCTTGGTTATCACTTCCTCTGGGTATTCATCCTTTCTCAGAGCTTTCCTTTTGGCTTCTAAACATGCTTTAGTAGTGCTCATATTTAAAATAATCCCTCATCAACACCCTTTACCTCTCACTGCCAAACTTCTCTAAAAATTTGTTTATGCTGTTTCCATTCTCAACCCAGTCTGGCCTCTATTCCCCATAATTCAGGTCATCAATTATTTCTAAGTCACTGAGTCCCATGGCCTTTTTTCAGGCATCACACTTGACCTTCCAGCAGCATCCAACCCTGACGGCTGCTCCCCTCTCCTTCTTCACTCTTTTCTCTTGGGTTAGGTAATACTTCCTTAACCTGTATAATAATCTTAGAGTTCTTCAAAGCTGGGCCCCAGTCTGCTTCTGTTCTTTCTTCATTCTCCCTCCCCAAATAACTAAATCTAGGCCCATGGCTTCAATGATCGCCTAAAAATAGATGAATTCCAAATCTGAATCTCCAGCCCAATCTCTTCTTTAAGCTCCAAGACTCATTTATCCAACTGCCCCCATCTCCACTTCCCACCTGCTACTCACCCCTCACTGTAACATGGTTTCTGCCTCACCAGTTCACTAATGACCTCAATACTGGCAAATCCAATTAACACTTCACATTTCTTATCTTCCTTAACCTCTCTGTGGCATGGGACACTGCCAGCCATTCTCCTCCTCAAAATTTTCCCTACCCTTATTTTAGTACTCTCTCCTAGTTAAGAACCATTCTTTTTTTTTTGAGGAAGATTAGCCCTGAGCTAACGTCTGCTGCCAATCTTCCTCTTTTTGCTGAAGAAGACTGGCTAACATCCGTGCCCATCTTCCTCTACTTCATATGTGGGACGCCTACCACAGCATGGCTTGCGAAGCGGTGCCATGTCCGCACCCGGGATCCGAACCGGCAAGCCCCGGGCTGCCCGAAGCTGAACGTGTGTGCTTAACCGCTGTGCCACCAGGCCGGCCCCCGAACCAGTCTCTTTTAGTCATCTTCGATGGCTCTTCCTCTTTACCTGCTGCTTGGCGGATGGGGGGGAGCGGGGAGGATACTGGTTTCTAAAAGCTGAGTAAAACATAAAGCAGTAACTTATGAAGTAAAGGCAAACTGACGCCACATTAGGAGAAGCTGGCAGAATGAAAATTAAGCAGCAGCCCAAGGATGTCCAAACATTTTCGTTCTTATGGAACAAGTGTAGTGAACTATGATTTCATCTTCTTGGTGGGCAAAATAAAGGCATAATGCTAGTGAAGGCAGAAACAAATATCTTTCATCCCCTTTCAAAATTCCCAAGAGGTTAATTCAGTATCAAAAGTTTAACTTCTTAAAACTAATAGCTATTTAGTAAAGTTAATAAACACACATAGCTTCATACTTGAGCAATGTTGATATTTATTGACATCAATGCAAAACAAGCTAAGACTGAAAGTTGCCATCTAACAGGAACAAAAACTGGTGCAGTTTCCTTCCTGGGGAGGGTATGCACTCAGATCATGAGACCTAAGATAAAACAAAGACTGGATTGTCAAGAACCAAACAAGGGTTAAATTTTACTTATTAATATAAAAATTGCTAAAGGTAAAAGGAAACATTTAAAAATATTCTTTATGCTAAGCTCACATAGGCAAACAAAAAGCTAAACCTAAAACTTTAGGACAGAGGATATAGACAGAACATGACTATTTAAATTTTTGCAGAAGCGAAAATTTGTTATAGCCTTCACTGTACTTGTACTACAATTACATGCTTGTTGCTTCTACACTATACAAAGTCAACAGTTATCACCAACAATGACTATAACTAGATCTGAACAAGACTTCAAAGTGACTTTGCTCCACTCAGATTAGGAAAATTCAATCCAGGATTAACAAAACCTTTTGATTTTAGAGCCAGCTCTCTTTTCTTCTTGTGTCATACCTAATTAAGTCCTCACTCGACATTTCCTGCTTGCAAATTGCAATCCATGTCCTCTCCCTCATCTTTGTCTGACACTTTGAAATTAATTTGTAGGAACTGCATAAAAAATGAAATTGTACTTCCAATCTGAACCTGCTATCAGGTTCCTGCTTTGACACAAAACATACTCCTCTGCAGTGTACCCCACCAGCACAGCGACCCCCTTTCTCTCTCTCTATTCCTTTGCCCTGAAGGCACTTCTGGATTGCTTAATACGTGCTCTTTGGCTGCCTAGACAGTCAGGACACCTAAGGCCAGTTGGACTTATCACTCCTCTCCTTCTTTTCTATGGCTAATACCACTTTCCTGCTTTTTTTCTATTGCTGAATCTCCAGACTTGGTGCTGTCATCAGGGGGACAGAGTCGATTTCGGCTTCGAGCTCCTGGTTGGTAAAGCTGCATTGCTGGGCGATCCTAAAGTAAAATGAAATGTTAATATTACAACATTGTTACTAAACGTTTACAGGGGATTTTCAGTGTTATAAGTTATGCATTGATATATACCAAGAACAACTCATATAAGACCAAAAATGTGAAGGCACAGTATGTGACAGTAAGTGTTGATGGTTAATTTGCTTCTAACTGCCCAGTTCCTTTCCTCTATCTCCAAAGAAAAGCAACCATTTCATAAATATTTTATATGCCTAGGGAAATTTTTTAATAAATCTACTGCCAAATTTTCTTAACCATCTCAAGATGAACTGAATCAGACTGAATTTTTTTTTACTTAAAAACCATAGCCATTGCCTAGCTCTCCTCCCCATCAGGAAATTGACTTTAAAATGCATCACCACATAAGAAAATTTGGGGAGTAAAAACAACGATAATAAAGAATGCAAAGTCTTAAGTGGAGACCTCCCTGAAGTTATGAGCTCAGACCCCATGTAACTTGCAACAAACACGACTGTTTCTTAATTCAGGTATGACAATGTAACACCCCAGCTTGAGATTCTCTAGGTGGTACTTTTGATGTCATATTCTTAAATAAGCCTCAATAAAGTCACCATGTATCTCTCAGTTCAAGTAATGTATTTGGTTTATGGCAATATGATCCTGGAAAACTTAGATGTATAGGCCTTTTTTAGAATCCAACAAAAAATTACATGAGGCTTCCTTACCCTGTCTCCCTGATGTATGAAAGTTAGCCTTAAAGCATTATTCTCAATTGACTAATTCCAGCAAAATATGTCACTGTTTTCACAAGATGAAATGTTAAAACAGATGAGAATCCTGCATAGTAGAGAAATGGATGATGGGGCTCCCAATGTGCAAAGATGGGACAATTTAAACATCAAGAAGGAAAATTAACTGATAATAACAAGTTGGAATGCACCACATATTTCTAAATCCATGAGCTCTTAAAGACTAAAGAAAACAAAACTCATTGATAACCCCTAGAAGTTGCTGGGACACTAACTCATTACTCTGAATACTGGTAAATAAAGGGAAAAGATCAAGTGCTTATCTTGCCTTTCCTGTGTAAACTGAATTTCAGGCTAACCGAACAGCTGATGAGGGAAAATTCCTGTTTATAGAAGAACATCAGATAATAAATGCAACCGGAAAGGCAGAATTCTTATCTCACCATTGGCCAACCCCCCCTAACACATGAAATAATGAACCTAAGCGAAATCATTAGGAGAAAGGCTGATGAAATTTTTTATGACAGATGGATCAGGCTTACAATGCCTGAACCTACCAATCAGTTGTTTTTCAACTTTTTATCCTGAAAAATTTTAAATCTATAGAAATGTTGTAAAACTTGTACAATGAATACCTAATACCCTTCTCCTAGATTCAGTTGCTAACCTTTTGTCACATGTGCCTTTTCTGTCTCTAGTGTGTGTGCACACAAACATATATACACATTATTATTATTTTTGCAGAACCATTTGAGAGTACGTTGCAGGCATCATGACCCTTCATCCCTAAATATTTCAGCTTGTATATCCTAAGAACAAGGACATCCTATTACACAACCACGATACAACTGCTACTAATCAATCATAACATCACACTAAAAGGACACCCAGACACTGTATGCTTCCTGATATGATCCAATAGGAAGTGTACACCACTACCTATGAGGTATTCTTGCCAAAAACTGAACCAGAATATATTCAGGCCACTAGGTGATGGCCAACTATTTTTGTGAATAAAGTTTGACTGGCACACAGCCACACTCATTCTTTTACATACTGTCTATGCCTGCTTTCCTATAGAACTTAGTGGTTGTGACAGAGACCATATGACCCACAAAGCCTAAAATATTTACTATCTGGACATTTACAGACAAAATTTGCTGACCCCTACCCTAGATATAACTACCAGTTTTCAAGGAAACACAGAAGATAGAGGAACATGTTAAATGATACCCCAAGGATGTAATTAGCCAATCCGGACCATTAGAAGCTCTACAGGACAAACTGGTTTCTGCAACAAATAAATGGTAGGAAAACAAAAGGAGGGGGCATTGTTTACATTAAAAGAGACTTAAGGAAACATTCCAAGCAAATACAATTTGTGGACTTTGTTTAGAGCCTATAAAAGAAGATATTAATGAGACAATTGGGAAAATCTGAACACTGAGTAGGTAGGATATCAAGGAATTATTGTTAGTTGGGTGTGTGTGTGAAATGCTATTGGTGTTATATTATTAAGAACAACAGTCTTTATCTCTAATATGGACATATTTAAAGAAGAAATTATGTCTAGGATTTGCTTGCAAATAATCCAGTAGGGGTAGGGATGGGGTAGAGTAGAAAGAAGGCTGGCCACGAGCTGGTAATTGTTGAAGCTGGGTGATGGGTACATCATATTATTCTCTGTTCTCTCTACTTTTATGTTTATGTTTGAAATTTCTATAATAAGTTAATAAAAGGACCCAAACAATACTGGAAAAAAATTGCAGATAGTTAAAGTTCCCCTTTAAAAATTCTATAGTAAACAGTGAGCTAGCCCTTTCCTATACACGCGCAGGAAAAGCAACAAAAAATCCTCAGGAAAATAAACAAGGGTAACGAAAAGCAGCACCTTGTTTCTTATGCGATCTCTCTTAACCACTTCCTCTTTCTTTTCAGTTTTTTCTGAGCTGCCTACTGATTCTGTACTTTCAGTCTTCTTCCCTTTATCCCGAAGTGCTTCTTTCTCTTTTTTCACTTCCTCCTCCTTCCTTTTAAAAGCCTTCTCCTTCTCGTAGCGCTCCTTCTGCCTGCGGCGCTCTTCTTCTTGCCGCTTGAGTCTCTCTCTCTCCCGAAGTATGCGCTCTTGATCACGTTCGTAATCCCGGTCCCTCTCCCTGTAGTCCCTGCCACTCTCATCTTCAGGTCTGCATGACAAACAAATCTCAGAGTGACCCTCAAAGATCTAGTCACAAATGCAGGAACACTCTGATTGAGACTTGGCCACTACAATGAGGTTGCACTTTTGGACGAGTACAAAGATATAGCGTTTTGAAAAACATAACAAAAACCAAAAGTCATTCACCCAGATTAAGATACTAGAATATTTGAAACTTTTCCTCTTTCTCCCCCCACCCCTCGCAAAACAGCGTATCTTAATTTAGGTACGAGTCCAGGACACAGCAGTAAAACTGGCATCTAGAAACACACTGAAAACAAATGTACCAAAGAGCCCCTGACTACCGACCTCCTAGGCTTTTCCTCTTTAAGTTCACCATCAGAACGCTTGGGCAATGTGCAACTTTGCCCACTGGCTCTTTCATCGTTCAGATTCTCTTTGTCCAGTTTCTTGGCTTTTTCTCTTTTGTCCAATTCTTTTTCATCTCCTTTTTCTGGCTTCTTGAGCAGCTTTAAAGAGAACAAATTTATTTTTATTTTGAAGAACGAGACATTGTCTTCTGATTCTATCAAAGAAAATATACTAAATATTTTAAATTTAGACTATAGAAGGCCCCTATCTCTGCAGGTACTCCTAAACTTTCAGATGAACAACTAGGCACAAGAGCAGTAATTTACTAAAAGGATGCCATTAATGTGAAAGTGTTATCCACTCAAATGCAGTGGTTTAATCACTTTGTGGCAATAGGATCAACACTCCTTTGGCTTTAGTTGGGTCAACCTTTAAGTGAACCAAGGCACACTTCCAAGCATGCCTTCTGTAGCAAACCAGCACATCGATGTAACTTGATGGGAACCCATGCCACAATTTAAAATACTAGGCATATCATTACTGTTGGACTGTTTTAATGTAGTGCTTGGAATGACAAATACCTTGGTCACCAAAGGAGAGATCCATTGCAAGAATAATTTTGCCTTGAGCCTGAGAGTAACATACTTATGATGGTACAATCATATTATTAGAGGTGAAGAGCAAGAATTATTTGGCATTTTGACTTGAAAATCCAAATACCTCATACAACGGAACAGTGAAGTTCCATACCTACTGAGTAGGAACTCTGCTCAATGTCATATATATATATATGACAGAATGCAATTCTAAAATAAAAGTGGTTTATAAAGTCCAAATTGCTAACAAAAGTTTCATTCTCACACCAATACTACAAATCTCTCTGGAATACCCCTAAGTGTTGGATATTCAGAGAGATCCTTAGGCAAAATAGAAGAATTTCGAGTCTCAGAATGAAGGCATCATACAAAGGTTCATCTCAGGGTGAAGGCATCATACAGTCACCAAGCAAAAGGCAAAGCACCACGAGACTGAAGCGTGAAGTACTGCAGCACACAGCCAGCCACTGCAAACGGCGGGTCCAGCTGGACCCTAAGGCATCAGCGTGAAGTGAGGATACCACGTGCAGGTTTCATTGGAAGTGTTCTTATTTCTCGAATGAACATCTCTGTTAGAAGCCAAGATGTTCATTACTCTAATAAGAACATTAACAAATGTCTCTAGCATGGCTGGCTCTACCTCTGCCTTGCTGATAATTAGGAATAGCAAGTCAAGTCAAGTGTGGCATGGAGGACAGAGAGAATGCTAGAAGGAATTAAGATGGGAACCTCCCCACCCTGCTGTCAAGCCCCTCAGCACCAATAATGAGCCCTGGAGAGCCTTGGGGAACCCTAGCCACATCAACTGCTGAATTTTGAGGCGGTAAAAAGGAGGAGACCCTGCCACCATCTCGGAGATTTTCTGGCTTTCTCTGAAGTCCCAGGTACTAGTACTTCCCCAGGAAGTTCACTGGAACAGGGGCTGCCCAAGCCACGCCCTCAGAAGGGAAGCAGCAAGGCTGGGAGCTTTCTATAGGTTTTCCTCTCCCTACATGCAATGTGTTAATCAGAATCTGTTGCTCAGATTCCCAGGTAGATGCAAAAACACAACGTGGGGGATCATGTAAGAGGGGAAAGCAGGTAATGCAGGACATTTCTCCCTAGTATTCCCACAAGGCAGCCAGTTATGAGAGGCAGAGAAAAAGAAGAGAAAGAGCTATTGAGGCATGGTTGTTCTCTAGCTGTATACTGCTGAAGCTTCTGGGTACACAGCAGAGCATCAGGAAGTCATCTGAGCTTCGTTCTAAAGTAGGTATTTAAAATGGCTCAGCTTTTAAGAAGACTCAAGCCAGTCTGAAGGAGTTTCTACAGGTAACACTACCACCACCACCAAAAGGACTTATTAACTAAGACCTGTGTGTGTGACATGATACTAGGTGCTCTGTATCATGGACTTGGTCCTTACATTTTTCTGATTCACAGCTTGTAACAGAAACCTGTGTACCTGAAGACAGTGGAAAACAAACAGATGAAGCAACTTCATGTATCAAATATGAAGGAAAAGCTGAATAAAACCCACAATTCATGCCAGCCAGCCCTAAGCCCTTATTTATGAAGAATTGAATAATCCCCAAATTGAACATTTTCGATGATTAAAAATAACACAGATCTGCACTGAAGAAATATAATGTAAACTACTTAATTCTTTTAAATTATCTTAAACTTAAAAAATAATACTATTAGTATCAAAGGAAAGATTTCTATTGTTTCACTCCCCCCAAAAACGACAAAAACAAAACCAAAAAACTACATTTACACCAACACAAGATGCATGCATATTTAAAGAAGTAGATACATGCAATTTTCAGCAACATGCAGTCAGTTTAAGTTATTTTCTTACCTTAATCTTTGGTTCATCCTTTAATTTGTCCCTTTCTGGAACTCTGTCTATCTTCTTTAGCTTTTCTATATCTTTCCTTTTTCGTTTCTCTTCTTCTTTCCATTTCCTCCTCTCTTCTTCTCTTTGTCTTTTTCTTTCTATTTCTCGCCTCCTTCTTTCTTCTCTTTTTTCTTCTCTCATTCTCTAGAAAGAAACATCAACACAAGCCTTCAAACGAGATAATCATCATGAAAAACTTAATCAATCCCGAAGGTATGGTGGGGACCCACTAAACTGGATCATCTTTCCTTCCTACTTTCTACAAAGTGGGACTCTACCTCCTTAACCCCTCCCCACCCCATTCAGAATATGAGAGAGAATAAAGACCACGGCCTGCTAGTATCAGAATCTCCCACTGCTGCCTTGCTCTATTGCCAGGGGCTTTCAGAAAATCAAGAGTGTCTAAGGACTCTGGGTTTGCAGACTGAATCTTTGGTCCAATAACCAGAGTGAAGGAGAGGGCCAGAGAGTGAGGCCAGTGGGCCAGATCTTTAGAATAATGGTACAAAAAGCAGCTATTTCTCCTATAGGATCCCAATGCTCTTATGTTGACAGAATGTGAATCAATGAAATAAAAGTATTGAGAGAACTATAAAAACAAAAGGTTTACCTGCTTGTTTTTCAGGAAGCTCAAAAGTGGGGTTGTCTTTTTAGCTACATAAATGTAAACAGATTATTAATAATACTTATCAACCCCTAGAAAAGGATTCCATTTTCTGACATTCCCTACCAACCACCCAAGGTGGGAAAACTATACCCCTTAAACAGAAAGTTCACAACTATAGTATCGGAAAGAAATTTTATAGTATTCTATTTCAATTCTGAAGGTTTAAAATACTTTTTAAAAAATGAAGAAATTCAAGTTAAAACAATCAAACAGTTTTTTAAAAGAGTAATTCCCAATGTTGGCGAGGATTCAGTGCAAAGGACATTCTCTTGTTTTATAGATGGGAGTATAAATTTGTTCACTGGGAAGAAATTGAGGGAAAAGGCTAAAAATATCTAATACTTTTGACCCCATAATTCCACTTCTGGGAATTTATCCTAAGGAAATTATCAGAGATGGGCTTATATTATGCATCCATTAATAAAAACCAAGTTTTAAGGAATATTTAATTCATTTTTCAATATTCTGAACAATGCTATCTGGCCTTGTAGCTAGCTTTTTGAAAGCATACTTCCTTCAGATAAATTCCTAGGAGTGGAAATCCTAGGTCAGAGGCTATGCTTATGTTTAGAGCTAACTGAGTGGTGACAACTTAACTAATAAACCAACATTCAAGCTAGAATTTCTCAAGAGGTTTTCAGTTTTGCAGTAACTAATTTCATCTTTTGATATTTTCAGGTCATCTTCTTTTAGGAATGTGAGCTTCTTTACTAGAAAACACCAATTAATCTTTAAAGGCTTACTAACATCTAAAGGTCCCAAGAGTCTTCAAACTTTGACTACTTATATTACATTTATGTGGCACTAAATAGGCCACAGATAATTTTTCCCATCTTATCCACACATTCTCATAATCCTGTGAGGCAGGCACTATCATCTGCATTTTATAGTAGAAACAGAGTCTCAGAGAAGTTAGTGGCTTCCCCTTGGTCACATAGCAAGCGACAGAAGTAGGAGTCAGACAGGTAGGTTTTCTGATGAAAAAGCCACTGCCCTTAATTCCTTGTGCTCACTTACCTATTAATTCTCTATTTTTTGCTTCTATTTCCTCTAGCAGTGTCTCTGGAGTAGATGTCATTTTCTCATTATCTGCAGCATAACTTTCCAAAAATTTTCTATATTCTGGATCTAAATAATTGTTTAAATAAACAGAAAATATAGCAGACTTTAAACAAAACGGGAAATATTATTGAGGATATTTATCAAAGAAGATAATTTTTATTATTTATCTAAGAAGATGTTTTTTATGAAAGTATCAAAATATTTATTATTTATCAAAGAAGATAATTTTCTACTTCATGGAAGCCTGAAAATAAACCTAACCATGGTATAGTGTAACCACAAGATAAATTATTTAGGGCTTTATTGGTCACTTACTCTCAGAACTCCTACTAGGGATGCCCACTAAGGGAGTCTGGTGTCAGGGTCCAGGAAATGAGACACCACACATTATAACAGACCCTCCAGGAATGTTAAGTGGTTTGCTTTTAAAAGTCACTGCTCCTACCAATCCAGAGTGACACTTAGGGGAGAACTGAAAGTTACAGTCACAGGACCTTCAGAGAGTATTACGTATGGCATGTAAACAATTCCTGTATGGGCACACCTCATTATAAGTAAACAACATATGAAAATCAGGTGTTCCAAAAAGATAAATTAGGGGGGATGTCTAGATGTGGCCTGGAGGTGATGGTAATTCCTGGAGTTCTTTCCTAGATGCTGCTGACATAGAAAGGGTAATACATCTGAGGCATTATACTACTTGTATTTGAAGTTTCTATGCACTGTGGAGCATGTCACTTGATCTAGTCTTTCAGGTCTGAATCTATGATATAATCAATAAGCAGCTGCAGGCTGAGTCTTTTCTGTGTTTTCTTTATAAAGTAATGGTAATAAATAATGGAAATCAAGCTAGGTGATTCTAAAATATCAATCTGATATAAAATATTGCAGCTAAGTCCTTATCCAAGATAACAACATTACAGAGATCTCAAAATCTGGATCCACTTTACCTTAAATGGCAATTATTCCAGTTTTTCAGTTCCTGTTTTTCACTTCAATGTAATTACTATGTGTGCAGTTAACTGTATATTCAAAGCCTAGAAAATAGGACTGGTCACTTTAGCTACTTTATATTAAGTTACTAAAGTACAGAAATTTTTCCATCACAGCCCTCAGTGATGAGTCTTCCTCTTTATAAAAAAAAAAGTTAAATAACCATAAAAATGGTAAGAGGCCTTAAGGAATTGTACTTTGAAACATCTGATTTTTTCCCAGTGTCTTCTAATCAACAAACCTAAAGTAATTTATTACTCAATAGTCAACAATAAATTGCTTAATGGTGGAGGAATGAAACGCCACTAGCTAAAGAGAGTGGAAACTACAGGAAAGCTACCTCCATTCTAACAATTAAGCAAACCTTTCATCAGCAGACTATATTTCTCATGAACTTTATTCCGTATGTTTTCTTATTTAAAAGATTGGAGTCCAGTTAATTTCCACAAAGGTAATATTTTTTTTAAAAACCCACGGCAATAGTATTACATAACCAGAGCTATACTGTACCATCATCGATAGTCCCAACTTTAGTATCTCTTTTCTTAGTCTTCTTTTTTGCAGCTTTTTGAAAAGGTGCAAATTCTACTATAGCAGGATATTCCTGACCTGTTTAGAAAAAATACCACACTTGCTATAAGAAAGAAAATGTCAAAAGTGGATACAAGAGGGTCAACCCATCACTCTCTAGGCCCCCTTTGGTCACAGTCATCTGAACAGAGTCTGCTAACGGGCATAAATCACACTGGGACAACTAAAATCAACATGTCACCAAAGGAACCCCAAATTCATACTGATAATAGAATGAAAAGATATGGCAGGGAAGTAAAATACTCATTTAAATTCAACTTCTAACGTGTGATATTTTGATATGTAGGAACAAAATCTACAAACTAATTTTCATTGAAAAAATACATCAGAAATCTCTAGAATAAGCAAATCTATAGAAAGTAGATTAGGGGTTGCCTTGAGCTGGGGCTTAGTGGTAGGGACAATGGGGAGTGACACCTAATAGGTATGGGGTTTCTCTTTGGAGTGATAAATGTGTTCTAAAAGTAGGTTGTGGTGACAGCTGCACAACTCTGAATATACAAAAAAAAACCCACTGAACTGTACATATTTTATGGCATGTGAATTATATCTCAATAAAGCTGTTATTAAAAAATACACCAGGGGACACCAAAAGCACAGGCAACAAAAGTAAAAAACAGATAAACTGGATTACATCAAGATTAAAAACTTCCGTGCACTTACGGACACAATCAACAGTGTGAAAAGGCAACCTACAGAGTAGGAGAAAATATCTGTGGATCATTTATCTCATAGGGGTCAATATAAAGAATATATAAAGAACTCCTACAAATCAACAACAACAAAAATAACCTGATCAAAAAATGTTCAAAGGATTTGAATAGACATTTCTCCAAAGATGATATACAAATGGCCAATAAGCATATGAAAAGATGCTTATATGATCAAGCATATGAAAAGATTAAAATATTACCTCACTAATCATTAGAGAAATGCAAATCAAAACCCATAATGAGATATCACCCCACACCCATTAGAATGGTTACTATTACAGGAAAGAAAACCAGAAACTAGCAACTGTTGGCGAGGATGTGGAGAAATTAGAACCCTCGTGCATTACTGGTGGGAAGGTAAAACGGTGCAGCTGCTATGGAGAACAGTATTGTGGTTCCTCAAAAAGTTAAAAATATAATTACCATATGACCCAGCAATTCCACTTTTGGGTATATATTCAAAGAAGTGAAAGCAGAGACTTAAACAGATATTTCTACACCCATGTTCATAGCAGCATTATTCACAAGAGCCAAAGGTGGAAGCAACCCAAATGTCCCTCAAAAGATGAATGAGGGGCCGGCTCCGTGGCCGAGTGCTTAAGTTCGAGCACTCCGCTGCGGCGGCCCAGGGTTCGAATCCTGGGCGCGGACATGGCACCGCTCGTCAGGCCACGTTGAGGCGGCGTCCCACATCCCACAACTAGAAGGACCTGCAACTAAGATAGACAACTGTGTACACGGGGGGTTTGGGGAGATAAAGCAGAAAAAAAAAAGATTGGCAACAGTTGTTAGCCCAGGTGCCAATCTTAAAAAAAAAAAAAGATGAATGAATAAACAATGTAGTACATGCATACCATGGAATATTACTCAGTCTTAAAAAGGAAATTCTGACACATGCTACAACACGGATCAACTTTGAGGACATTATGCTAAGTGAAATAGGCCAGTCATGAAAAGTCAAATACTCTATGATTCCACTTATATGAAAAGTACCTAGAATGGTCAACTTCATAGAGACAAAATGGTGGCTCACAGAGGTAGAATGGTAGTTGCCAGGGGCTGGGGAAAGGGGGAAATGAGGAGTTGTTGTTTAATGGGTAAAGTTTCAGTCTTGCAAGATGAAAAAGTTCCAGGGGCCTGCCCCGTGGCCGAGTGGTTAAGTTCGCATGCTCCGTTTCGGCGGCCCAGGGTTTCACCAGTTCGGATCCTGGGCAGGGACATGGCACCGCTCGTCAGGTCACGCTGAGGTGGCGTCCTACATGCCACAACTAGAAGGACCCACAACTAAAAATACACAACTATGTATCGGGGGCGCTTTGGGGAGAAAAAGGAAAAATAAAATCTTTAAAAAAAAGTTCTGGAGATTGGCTGGACAACAATGTGAATGTACTTAACACTACCGAACTGTACACTTAAAAATGGTTAAGATGGCAAATTTTATTTGTGTATTTTACCAGTTTTAAAAAATGCAAACAAGGAAAGGAATGAGGTAATGATGCATGCTATAACATGGATGAACCTTGAAAACATGCTAAGTGAAAGCAGCAGTCACAAAAGGCCACATATCATATGATTTTGTTTATATGAAATGTACAGAATAGGGAAATCCATAGTTAGTAGATTAGTGGTTGCCAGGGGCTAGGAGGAGTGAAGAATGGGAGATGACTGCCAATGGATATAAGATTCTTTCTGGGGTGATGAAAACATTCTGGAATTACATAGTGGTGATGGTCGCACAACTTTGTGAATATACTAAAAACCATTGAATTTTATGGTGAGTTATATCTCAATAAAAAAAAGTGACTACTAGGAAAAAATACACCAGATCTCCGCTATAGAATGTCTTACAATGTATAAAACACTATCCTTAGATCACTGGCATGTAGACATAAGCCAGAACAAAATAACTGGAATTGACCAGAACACATCACAAAGCAGTCATGAGGAAACAGGATTCTGGAAATCCTAGTGAATGCAGAATAAGATTAAATTAATAACTGATATATTTGAGAAGGAATAGATAAATCAGACCGAAGCAGCAGGAAATTGTGGAGATAGGCAGAAAAACAAGTGAGGCCAGACTACAGAGGACCTTGACTATGAAGCTAAGAAGTTTGGACTTTTTTTCACAACTGCTATCTTCAATCATGATTTTCAAAAAGATTAATTTCATGGCAATATAACAGACTGAATTACAGTGAAATGGAAAAAAATGGAAAATCCTTTAAGTTTAGAGACAGTGGTTGTCTAAGTGTTAGGTGAGAGGACAAAAAGTGTGAAAGTATTAGTAAGTCTAGATGAACAAGATATTAAAAAATACATAGACAAGATTCATCACTTGTTTAAATGTACAGGATAAAAAAGAGAGGAAACAAAATACAACTCAGATTTCCAGGAAATCATTGTTATCTGCTGGAATAAAGTTGGAGTGGAGAAGTAGCTGGTTTGGGGGATGAATAAAAGCTGGACAAACACAGTGACAGTCCTTCAACTTTTACCGGCATATTCCCTGACAAAGATTTCATTTTTACCAACTTTGAAGTAACACTGAAAAAAAATAACCCAACAATAATACACATTATTTACCTAAGACTGCAAAGCCAAAAGAAAAGTGGCAAATGGCAGCTTGGACATTCTCTGGCTAAATGTTGCAAGCAGCAGGTAATAAATAAAAAGAGTTAAAACAGAAGTTTTTCTTCCCTATAGACTCCTGGATACAAAGTGGGAAATCAACAAGTTCAATCTTTTAATTACATATGACATAGGATGTTAAACAGTATTCCAACCAGGAACTACTGGCTTAAAGGATGTGAATTAAATAAATAAATGTTGGTCCTTGAAGCAAGATGAGAAGTAAAGGTTTAAAACTTGCACATACAAGTCTAAAGAGTCATTTATCAGTATTACTATTGAAACTAGTAAACAGTCAAAACACCACATCTAATCCCGGGCAAAAAATTTATCACAGGAGGAGAAAAGAGTGGTAATTTCATTCAGTTGATCAAACTACAGAAATAACAGGTTAACAAAAATACCCAAAGACTGTGAAAAGTCACCTATCTATTTATAAGATGGTTAGAAGATTCTCAAATGTGTAAAACTCTAACTGTTGCATATTTTATCACCCAGGATTTTAGAAAAGCTATGAAGGCATTGAGAAAACACCGTGATACACACACATTGTCTTAAACCTACAAATGACAAACTCCCCTTCAGTTACAAGGACTCACCTTTATTGTCAAGGAATACATAACCATCAAAGCGATCCCTGAACAAAATAATGTCCTCTTGGTTTTTAAAGTTGATGTATGCTCTGGCATACATATGAGGATACAGACTGCAGAGAGGAAAGCAATTATGTAAATGTGCTAGCAGGTGTCTGAATTACAAGTATGCATATATTAAAGAGACAGGCTCAAAAATCAATGGAAAACAGTAGTAGGATAAAAAAGAATGTTAGAAACCTTTTTCCATTTACCCCCTCCCTCTTTTATTCATTTATTTTACCTAGTATCATTAGAAAAAAACTCAAAATAATCATGCTCGGGCATAGGCTGAAGATGTTCCTGAAGCTGCTCCTTGGTCAAAGTAGGAGGTAATCTCCGAATTACCACCTTAAGAAATGAATGAGGAAAATAAAATTAGTACATATCAATTTTCTGTCATGCCTGAAAGAATCACCGTCCCTGAAGAAAGCTGGGCTTTAAAAGATCAGATCGCTTACAAAAACCCAGGAGAAAATACTGTTTTTACTGCTCAGAATTAGTCAAACATAATGATAACGTCGTTTTTAAAAACTTAGAAATGAGAACTGCCTGAAGCAAGGAAAATCTCAGGTTGTGTTAGCCCGACGCCGCGCAGTTTACTAGGTTATCCCATCCTTTTCTAGCACCCTTTTTGCAACCGACGTAGTGGTAAGAAATTAGTAGGCCAACCCTGCTTTTTTGTGGGTGCCACGATCTCTTGATTGATTACTATTTCCCTGCTACATCCAACACATTCTCAAACAAAATCCCTCTTCATTCAGCATAAAGAATTCAAAACTCTAAAAAATACCAAAAATTCCCTCACTGTTCCCCAAATAGTATGCACCTGATCTGGCCCCCAGACCATTAACCCCCCCCCCCCCCCTCAGCTCGCCTCCATTAACGTTCCTACCACAAACTACTCTCCCCCTTGGCGCCCCTTCAGTGTCGAATCATTCCCCGAGCCAACCTCTTCACTCCGCATTCCCTCTCCTGGCGCTCCCCGCCCCCCGTGATCGCCCCCCAGCTCCGACCTAAGCCCTCCCCGTCTGGGAATCCCCCCTCCTCACTCCCACCCCAGGGCTTGGCCGGGAGGGTCTCCCCCCATTTCGGGCGAGCGGATGAGAGAGGGTGATGCCATTTGCACTCAGGTGAAGCGACAGAGGGGGAGACTGGGAGAGGGGAGGGCAGCCCACTCCCAACCATCCGCCACAGGCAGCAGACCCGTCCCGCCCTCTCCGGGGCCAACAGCCGGCCAGGCACCTTGCTCAGCGCCTCTTTCTTCTCCTTGTTTCGATCCTGTTTATCTTCCCCTTTGCTGCTGTCCCCCGAAGCCCCACCGCCGCTGCCTGTGGCCCCCGGGGGAGTCAAGAGGGTTACTCGCTTCTCCTTCGGCCTGTGCTCCTTCTCCTCCTTCATGGCCACGACTCCGCTCCTCGCAGTGGCAGCTCGGCCGGAACGCCGCTCAGCCGGGCACCTACGCCTCCCGGCCCACTCCCGTCGGAGCTCCGCCCCCAACAGACACCCCTAGTGATAAGCTGGGGCCCGCGTTCCATTGGGCCCCGCCAGGATCTCGCGAGACTTCAGCGCTTCCGGCTTCCCTTGGTGGAAAGGTTTTAACACCTGGTCTTAACTTCCCGCCTGCGGGGTCCCCGCGCCGCCCAATCTCTTCGCGGCCCAGACTCCCTCGGGGCCCGCTCTGCGCAGGTCATTAGCAACTCCGCCATCTTGACTAGAACAGCTCGGCCGCGGACTACAAATCCCGGCATGCAAAGCAGGTATCCGCCTCTGGCCGGGAGTTCTGGAGCCATAGATTTCTCAGGGTCTCTATTTGTGAGTACAGTAAATGGAATCCTGAATCTTGAAAGTTTGGTGTTTTTCAGATCAAAAGATAGGTTCTGCGAGCTGTACTTCGCTTCATTTCCCTCAGATAAACCCTATGTTATCCGAAGTTTACCTCACTGTGGGAGCGATTTGTATTTTCTATTATTGATTCTGAAGTGTGCTTTCAGAAGCTCTGGAATTTCCTTATATTGATTAAGATTCAGAGATACTTAATTAACACTCATAAGACACTGATATTTAAAGGAGTAATATGACCAAAATGTATGAGATTTGTTTTCTAAGTAAAAGGATTCTATGATGGTACTGATGCCCCACAAGGAGGATAAAATAAAATAGAATCTAACTTGCTTTAGATGGGCTCACCCTCCTTCCTGCCTTAAAGAACGGCAGTTATACATTATTTATAATAGCCCCAAACTGGAAACAGTCCAAATGTCTGCCAACGGGCGAATGGATAAACAAAATGTGGTATATTCATGGAATGAAATACTACTTAGCAATAACAATGAACTGATAATGTCCATCAGCGTGAATGAATCGCAAAATGATTATGCTGAGTGAAAGAATCCAGACAAAGAGAGTACATGCTGTACAATCTCATTTATATCAAATTCTACAAAAAGTAAAATTATGATAGAAAGCAGTTCAGGGGCCAGCCTGGTGGCACAGCGGTTAAGTTCGGGTGCTCCGCTTAGGGGTTTGCCGTTTGAATCCTGAGCGGGGACCTATGCACCGCTCAATAAGCCATGCTGTGGCAAGCGTCACACGTTTAAAGTAGAGGAAGATGGGCATGGATGTGAGTTCAGGGCCAGTCTTCCTCAGCAAAAAGAGGAGGATTGGCAGCAGATGTTAGCTCAGGGCTAATCTTCCTCAAAAAAAAAAATTAATTCTTGACCCAGACCAGCCCTGAATTTACCTAAATCCCAAGCAGACAATTAGGAAAGGAGTTGGATAATTTGTAAAGTATAAAAAAATTATTTCACACAAGTGTCTGCTGATTCTAATGTTTGCTGTGAAGGAAAGGATAATACTTTGTTTTATATATTAGCCAAGTTAAAGATATTTTCGAGAACTTTGAACTCCAATATAAAAAGGAGGATTACATAGTATAATTTTTGAGGTATCTTCCCATCAGTCAAGGATTATAATAAAAGTCGTTAACCAGCTGTTCCCCGTGTCTCCTGGATGACATAAAACAAGAGGTGATGGAAGATATGACACAAGCGACCCAGTTTCATGGGAAACGAAGGTGAATTTCTTAATTAAAAAAACTTTTTAGTTTAAAATCGGTGGCTGAGGCTTGGAAGAGTGACATTAGATTCTGAATGAGAATACCACACTTTTGTAAACTTGTAAGGAAATCAAATAAGCTTTAAAATCCTGAAAATGTATAATTTTCTCAGGGGAATAATTTTACAGGGTATAAAAGTCAAACGAAGAATTGAAAGTTAATCATATTCTCTAATGTGGACTTAGAAAGATCCTGTGTACTGAAAGTGAGATGAAATTTAGACGAAAGAAGACTTACAGACTTTCACAACAAAAACAATCCTGATAAAAGCTCATTTTTGCCCTGTGCTGGGCATGATAGGTGTGATAACTTATTTGGCCCTCACACCAGCCCTATGAAGTAGGTCCCTATTTTTGCAGTGGGTGAAATTAAGACATATGTTGGTGGCTCAGACTCAAAATTACATGGTTAGCAGATAATACAACTGATTCATGAACCTAAATTACATCTCTAAGGCTGGTAGTTAAAAAACATCAACCCAAAATTACATTTATTTTAAAAATACTGGTAAATTCTCAGATGTAACAGTAACGTTAAGAAAATGTTGTTTGTTATATTACAAAAATATGAAGAGATTTTATGTCAAATATTAAAGTACAGTAACACATTAAATAGATATTAAATAGATAAGTAAAGGAAGACAGTTAGAAAGAGTAATAATGGAACTTACAGAAATTCAGGTTTGTGGCATTTGGAGCTATAAAAAAAACCCCAAAGGAAAAAAAAAAGAATATATAAGAAAACAAAAACAGGGGGCCAGTGCCGTGGCCGAGTGGTTAAGTTCGCGTGCTCTGCTTTGGCGACCCAGGGTTTTGACAGTTTTGATCCTGGGCGTGGACATGGCACCGCTCATCAGGCCACGCTGAGGCTGCGTCCCACATGCCACAACTAGAAGGACCTGCAACTAAAATACACAACTATGTAATGGGGGGCTTTGGGAAGAAGGAAAAATAAAAAATAAAATAAAAATATAAAAAAATAAAGAAAACACAAGCATTAAGATCAGAAATGTTTTTTCTTTATGTATGGTAAACAACTACTAAGCAGCAACTTCTAAGGCTAAGGGGGAAAATGGTTCGAAATTAATATTTTCCTAATTTCGAGTAGGCCAGTGTCCCCAAGACAAAAAAAGTTCCAATGTTAAAAGATCTCCTAGTTCACGTTTTCTCTTTATGGACTTTATAGATCCTTTGCCTTTTGGTTGTTTGAAATACTTTAAACCATTGTTCAGATAATCATATGAGTAAAGAATAATGCTGAGTTTAAAAATGAAATCATTGAGCGTCACCAGCTAAGAACAGGGTATTCAAAATAGAAAAGCTTTATCTTGATGATGTTATGATGACTAATTTTAAATTAGTCTTTCTGCTACAATAAAAAAAATCATTTGGATTTTTTTTTCTAAATTTTAAACTCAAAACTTAAAGGTGTTTGCCTAATTAATTCCCCAAATCCTTCTCAGGATGCACACAGAAGCAAAGGTAACAATTACCTATTGAATTTTTGAAGATGAGCATTGAGTTTTCTTACAGCCACCACCTCCCACAAACACACACGTGTGGGCACACAAGTAGAGTCAGAAAGTGTATGAGAGGAGGAGTGTGGCATACAATTATTTGTACCTTCTGTCCACTCTCAATTAAAAGAGAGAAATGGAAGGGCTGGCCTGGTTCCCTAGTGGTTCAGTTTGCAGGCCGCGCTTCGGTGGCCCAGGGTTCGCAGATTTGGATCCTGGGCACGGACCTGCACAGCTCATCAAGCCATACTGTGGTGGCCTCCCACATACAAAATAGAGGAAGATTGGCACAGATGTTAGCTCAGGGACAGTCTTCCTCACAAAAAAAGAGAAAAATGGACAAAGAATATTGAACAGAGAGAAAACATTTTTTTGGAACTAAAATATTCTGTTCATTTATGTACTTTGCTATAGATTACATTTCTCTGTACTAATAAAAAAAAAAAGCTGGAGAATATTTAAGACCCTATTACCTAAATAGGAAACCTTGTTACCTGACTAATCATCTTGAAGGCAAGTTTCTTTTTTTTTAAAGATTTTATTTTTCCTTTTTCTTCCCAAAGCCCCCCAATACACGGTTGTGTATTTTTAGTTGTGGGTCCTTCTAGTTGTGGCATGTGGGATGCTGCCTCAGCACGGCCTGATGAGCAGCACCATGTCGGTGCCCAGGATCCAAACTGCGAAAACCCTGGGCCGCTGCAGCGGAGCACGTGAACTTAACCACTCGGCCATGGGGCCGGCCACCAAAGGCAAGTTTCTAAGTAAGAGTAAATTTAACTATGCTGTGTTCTTTTTCTTCCTTTTTCTTTTTTTCATGAGGAAGATTGACTCTAACACCTGTTGCCAGTCTTCCTCTTTTTACTTGAGGAAGATTCACTCTGAGCTAACATCTGTGTCAGTCTTCCTCTAGTTTTTGTATGTGGGACGCTGCCACAGCATGGCTTGATGGGCAGTGTGTAGGTCTGTGTCCATGATCCAAACCCATGAACCCTGGGCCGCGAAAGCAGAGCACGAGAACTTAACCATTACACCACTGGGTTGGCCCCAACTATGCTGTGTTCTTTATCATGAGCTACAGGAGGCCTCTCTATTGTGCCTCCCTGACATTCAGTATAAGGAGATGAGGACTCTTGTTGTGATATTTTACTAAAGAACCTGTCTTTACCCATCCTGTGTTAAGGCATGTATTCGCTCTAATAGCTCGTAAAACATGTTTTGGAGAATTTCATGGTGTCATAAACATGTCTATTGTAGAAAATAGTTTCAGCTCACAAATTTTATCCATTATTAATTACTCAAGTCATGGCAGACTGGCAAACCACAAGTACATAACAGTAGTGCTTCTGACAGGATTTATTCACAATGCAAGTCTTGATCTTGCATATACTTCCCCTTATTTCATTTAGTTATATTTTTCCTTTAAATCATAATTTACTGTTAACATTCTTATGACAATGTAAATGTTCATAGATGAGACATATAATGTACTGTTATTATGCTTCCTTTCATATATGACATTTTGTTTTTCCTGGCGTTAATGATTATTTTGATTATTTTGTTTGATTGATTTGTTTCCTTGTACCTATTACTGATTTTTCCACCAAACCCCTCCAGAGATGTAAAACCCAACTGGAGAAGGTGAAACAAATCAGGTAGTGTATTAGTTTTTGTTTTTGTTTTTGTTTTCTGTTTGGAGACATGTTGCCTCCTGCCATCTACCCTTCTGGTCCTGTAAGGATTGATTGAGCCTTAGGCCTGCTACCCAGCCTTATCCTGGGACTTCACTTTGCCTTTCTTGAGTTCTCCTATTTACTGGATGTCATTCTACCGGTTTTGCTCATTTGGGTTGTTTCCAATTTTTGGCTCTTCTATAATGTTGCTATGTACGTTCTTGTACCTGTTTCTTCATGCAAGTATTTCTGTTGGGTATATACCTAAAAGTGGAATTGCTGGGTCATAGGTTGTGCATATGTTGAACTTGTAAACTTGGATGGAAAAAAATTACATCTTTATTTTCATTAACTGTTAAATGAACTTTAGCATTCCTTCAATTATGAATGTAGGCAACAAACCATAGCACTGTTAGCACTACTTGGGAGTTTGACTGATAAAAGTCATAGATCTTATCCTAGCACATTATAGTTATTGCACATAACGTGAAATATGTACTGTTTACACTGATGCCTTCAAGTCCTGAATTTTCTGAGTTTCTACAGCACAAATTGACTTATATATATATTTTTTTTTGAAATAAAAAAATTTTTATAGCTTTTTTTTTGGCTTATATCCTTTTGATTTCTCCCATGCATGTACTTAGTTTCATAATTCTTCCATTCAGCTAAGCAAGTTTTATGTCCTTGTGGGTCCATCTATTTTTTAATTATCTATTATCATTTTAGTAGGATCTCTGAATGTTGTGGAAATGAAAACATTTTTATTCTGCCATGTTTCCAAAGTGTTCTATATGGCTTTAAGTTTAAATTGAATCTGTAGTTATGTCTTTTTAAAATATTATTTGTGTATACCCTTGATCTTTTTGATAGAGGTATGTCTATTATATTATTCTTTTCAAAGAACCACCTTTTCTGAGCCAGCCCTGATGGCCTAGTGGTTAAAGTTCAGCGCTCACCACGTTGGCAGGCTGGGTTTGCTTCCCAGTTGTGGAACCACACCACCTGTCTATCAGTTGCCATGCTGTGGTGGCAGCTCACATAGAAGAACTAGAACGATTTACAGCCAGGATATACAACCACACACTGGGGCTTTGGGGAGGAAAAAAAATTAAAAAGAAACAAAAACAGAACCACCTTTTGGTTTTGTTGATCATTTCCATTTTTTGTATATTTGTTTCATTTTATTACATTTTGCTCTTCTCTTTATTATTTTTTTCTGTCTATCTTCTCAGGTTTATTCTACTCTTTCTCTAGCTTCACAAATTGAATTATTTATGCATTACTTTGGAATATTTTTTAAAGTGCATTTAACGCTATAAATTTTCTTCATGATTCCATTTTAGATGCATCTCACATGTTTTTACACGTATTTTGTCATTCAGTTTTAACTTGTTCATGCTTTCCATTAAGATTTTCTCAGTAACTCATTGGCTATTTAGGGTTGTGTTTTAAGTTTTTAGATGTATGTTTTTGTTTGTTTTTATTGTCCTTTTTATGTTGATTTAAAATTTCAACATGCCTGTCTAATTTTTAATAAGTTTAGGGTTCATAAGTAACTTCATCATTCTTTCAAACAGTATATGGAGTTTTCAGTGCTTTAACTCCAAACCTTCATATCGCACCATCTTTTTTGTTGTTGTTGAGGAAGATTTGCTCTGAGCTAATCTGTTGCCAATCTTCCTCTATTTTGCATGTGGGCCGCCACCACAGCATGGCTTGATGATCGGTGCAGGTCTGCACCCGTGATCCCAACCCATGAACCTGGGCCGCTGAAGTGAAACATGCTGGACTCAACTACCACGCCACAGGGCTGGCCCACACTGTCTACTTTTTTATGTTACGGTTGTAAGGTATTTGGGTTTCAGTATTTTATCCTCCCCTTTTTATATTAACAGTTAGTACACGTTTAGATTTTGCAAAGTATTTGGTCATCATTTCTTTTTGCTTTTTTTTCCTTTCTGGGTTCAATTTCTTTCTTGCAAAAATCTTCATTTTAATAGTTATATCAGTGAGGGTCTATGATTACTAAACACCCAAACTCTTTATGTCTAAAAAATGCTTTTATTTCTCTCTCACTCTTAAATGAAAATTTAGCTGGATCCATTTAACTAAGTACCTCACCTCCTTCAAATCTTTACTCCAATGTTATCTTCTTAATGAGGTGACCCTGACAACCCTTTAATAACTTTCACCCCATTTCCTGCCCCAGGCAATCTCAACTCCCTTACCTGTTTTTACCTATTATATAATTCACCTATTTGTTTATTTCCTGTCTTTCTCCACTAGAATGTCAGTTCTGTGGGGGCATGGATTTCTGTCTATTTCATTTGTAATGTATCCCAAGCATTTAGAAAAATCCCTGGCAAATAGAAGGTGCTGCGTTTTTAAAAAATAAATTGCAGTTGCTGAGTTTGTTGAATGAATATAGAATTCTTTTTTTTTTCTTTTGAGGAAGATTAGCCCCAAGCTAACATCCGCCACCAATTCTCCTCATTTTTTCTTGCTGAGAAAGATTGGCCCTGAGCTAACATCCATGCTCATTTTCCTCTACTTTATATGTGGGACGCCTGCCACAGCATGGCTTGATGGGCAGTGCATAGGTCTGCACCTGGGATCCAAACTGCCGAACCCTGGGCTGCCGAAGCAGAGCATGTGAACTTAACCACTGTGCCACCAGGCTGGCCATGAATATAGAATTCTTGATCAACTTTTATTTTTCTTCATCACTTTGAAGATGTTATTCTGTCATATCTGGTATCTGTTTTTGAGAAGGCTGTGGTTATACTTCTATTGTTACTTTGTAGGTAACCTCTCTCTCTTAAGATTTTTTCTTTGTTTTTGATGCTCTGTATTTTTGCTACAATGTGCCTAGGTGTGAATTGTTTTTATTTATCTTGCTAAGTACCTGAAGTTGCTCCTTTAGCTTAAAGACTGACTTTATTTCTAAAAGTATCTGTCATTATCTCTTCAAATATTGTCTGTCTTCCATTCTCTGCTTCTTGAATCCCTATGAGATGTGTGTTGTAATGTCTCATTTTCTCTACCATGTAACCAGGTTTTCTTTCATCTTTTCTATTTCATTGTTTTACTGTGCTGGGTTGCAGGTGATTTCTTGAGATCTGTCTTCCAATTCACTGATTCTTTCCTTGGCTGTGTCTAGTCTAGTGTTCATTTTGTCTATTAATTAAATTTTTTTTTCCAAAATTTAATGATATTATTTTAAAATTTCTATTTGGATATTTTTCAAATCCATCTTTCTTAATGCTTTAATATTTTTGTTTTATGGTTCCTATTCCTTCCTTTTTCCAAAAACTCTTTTAGATTGCTCTGTTACCTCTCGTTCCTCAGGTGTAAATTATCCCATTTGTTGCCTCTTTTGACCCCTCCCCAAGGCAGATAATTTCCTGATGTGGTCTGCAACCTTGGCTGTGAGCCCATCTTCAGTGGGCTTGCTCCCTGTAAAAGTCCCATATGCCTGGATATGAAAATATCCTTACAGAGAAATTTTGTGTTTGCCTCTACTGGGCCCCATGATTTCACCAGTTCAGATCTCTTTTACTGTATTTTTGTTGTTACTATTGCTTGTTTCTCAGCTTGAGGGACCTGCACTTTGCAGGTGTGAGGAATTTAAGCCCTATTCCCAAGCACCTCTGGGCATGATGCATACTTAGTGTTGCACCCACTTTTTGCTTTAGTTTACTCTTGTGCAAACTACCTGGGATTCTGTTTTGCTCCTCAATCCAATTTCCTCTGCTTTTGGTCTTCCTAACTCAATTATTTAGGATTAAGTTTAACTGTGTTTTAAAGTAGATAAAAGTTTATTTTGTTCTGCTATAAATTAAGTCAGAAGATGAAGTCCAAAGTGAGTATGGTGACCTAATGCTCATCAGGGACACAAGCTTGTTCTTTTTTGTTTTTGTTTTTGTTTTGAGGAAGATTAGCCCTGAGCTAACATCTGATGCCAGTCCTCCTCTTTTTACTGAGGAAGACCAGCCCTGAGCTCACATCCATGCCCATCTTCCTCTACTTTATATGTGGGACGCCTACCACAGCATGGCTTGCCAAGCGGTGCCATGTCTGCACCCAGGATCTGAACCAGCAAACCCCAGGCCGCCAAAGCAGAATGTGCGCACTTAACTGCTGCGCCATCGAGCTGGCCCCAAGCTTGTTCTTTATTGTTGCTCTGCCATCCTTAGTGTGAGTCTTCTGCCTCGTAGCTCACAATAGCTGCTTGAGCTCCAGCCACTTGAGCTGCATTTCAGCCAAAAGGAAGGAGGAAGGCAAGAAGAGCATGCCTCTTCTTTTAAAGAACATGTACCACTTCCACTTACATCCCTTAGCTAAGACTTACTCTGTAAGGGAGGTTGGGAAATGTTTTTACTAGGCAGCCATCAGAACTTCTTTTATTCAAGACAAAAGGAGATAAAGGATAATGGGGGAAAGTTAACAGTTTCTATCACACCCATTAAATTGTAAACCACCCTAGAGTGAGGATCCTGCTTTAGACCCTTTATAAAATTCAGTGCTCACAAGGAGCTCAATAAAAATCTCATCATTAATTTATCATTATTAATCATTCATTAATAATGAATGATTAATAATGATGATTAATCCTTTCAGGAAACATTTATTAAGCACCTATTTTATGCCAGGGCCTGTGTTAGGCAGTGCAGCTACAGAAATGAAATGAACACAGGAAACAAAAAACTTCACTTCAAAGAAGTGTTGCTTTAAGCAAGTATTTGAATCATTAACAAAAGTTGTCAGGCAAAGGAGGAGGGGGAGAACATTCCAGGCAAAGGGAATAGGAACTGCTGGCTCATATTCGTAGACCAGTGGTCTCAACAGGGGGCTCTTTTGCCGCCTAGGGAACATTTGGCAGCATCTGGAGAATTTTTTTGGTTGTCACAACCAGGGGACTGCTACCGGCATCTAGTGGGTAGAAGACAGAGATACTGCTAAAAATCTTACAATGTGCAGGTAAACCCCCCACATCAAGGAATTATTGGGACCAAAATCACAATAGTGCTGAGGCTGAGAAATCCTAACCTGGAGTATGGAATGCAAGAGGGGCGGGGGTAGGAGTGTGTAAGATATAAAGCCAGAGAGCTAGGTCTGATCCTAAAGAATCTTGTTTTCCTGCTAAAAAAATTTGTACTTTATCCTGGATATTGGGATGGGGAAATAATTAAAGGAATTTTTTTAAAAAGTTTTTTATTATGGAAATGTTCAGGTGTGCCTAAAAGTAGAGAGAATGGTATAATGAACCCCTATTAAGCAGTCACTCAGTTTCAACAATTATCAGTATTTTTTTATGTGATCTTGGAGAGTGTGTTTATTTAAAACAGCAAGATTTTTGGGATTGGTGTTTAATGATAAGGTTAGTTTATTAGATCAAAGCATTTCATTTTGAGGAAACTAGTGAACTTGCATGATTGTTAGCATTTAAGGAAAAGCTACTTTATTCCCTGGCAGATGAAATGATATGTTAGCTGGAAGTTTCATTCTGTTGTTGGCACTCACATTTACAACTTTTTTTAATTAAAATTTTTTATTTCATTGTGGTAAGAACCCAACATGAGATCTACCCTCTTAACAGATTTTTAAGTGTACAGTACAGTATTGTTAACTATAGGCACAATGTTGTACAGCAGATTTCTAGAACTTATTCATCTTGTATACCCATTGATTAGCAACTCCCCATTTCCCCCTACCCCCAGCCCCTGGAAACCACCATTCTGTTCTCTGCTTCTATGAGTTTGACTATTTTAGATTCGTCATCTAAGTGGAATCATGCAATATTTGTCCTTTGGTTTATTTCACTTAGCATAGTGTCCTAAAGTTTCATCCATGTTGCCATATATTGCAAGATTTCCTTCTTTTTTAAGGCTGAATAATATTTCATTGTATGTATATACATTTTCCTTATCCATTCATCTGTTGATGGACATTTAGATGGTTTCTACATCTTGGCTGCTATGAATAGTGCTGCAGTGAACATGGAAGTACTATCTCATTGAGATTCTGATTTCAATTCTTTTGGATAAATACCCAAAAGTGGGATTGCTGGATTTTATGGTAGTTGTATTTTTAATTTTTTGAAGAACTTCCATACTGTTTTCTTTACAGCTGCACCAACAGTATACAAGTGTTCCAATTTTTCCACATCCTTGCTAACGCTTGTTGTCTTCTTGTTGTTGTTGTTGTTGTTAATAGCCATCCTAACAGGTTTGAGGTGATGTTGTGGTTTTGATTTGCGTTTACCTGATGATTAGTGATGTTGAATATCTTTTCATATATCTGTTGGCCATTCGTATATCTTTGAGACATGTCTAATCAAGTCCTTAGCTCAGTTTTTAATCAGGTTAATAGGTTTTTTTTACTGTTGAGTTGCAGGAATTCTTTACATATTTTGGAGATTAACCTCTTCTCAGATATATTGTTTGCAAATATGTTCTCTCATTCCTTAGATTGCCTTTTCACTCTGTCGATTGTTTCATTTGCTGTGCAGAAGGCTTTTAGTTTGATGTAGTCCCACTTGTTTATTTTTGCTTTTGTTGCCTGTGCTTTTGGTGTCATATTCATGAAATCATTGTCAAGAAATTTTCTCCCTATGTTTTCTTCTAGGAATTTTACAGTTTCAAGTCTTATATTTAAGTCTTCAATCCATTTTGAATTGATTTTTGTGTATGGTGTAAGATAAGGGTCTAATTTCATTCTTTTGCATGTAGATAGCCAGTTTTTCCAAAATCATTTGTTGAAGAGACTATCCATTCCCCATTGTATATTTTTGGCACCTTAATTTAGTAAAGTTTCAGGATACAAAATCAACATATAAAAGTCAGTTGCGTTTCTATACACTAACAACAAACTATCTGAAAAGGAAATTAGGAAAATATTTCCATTTACAGTAGCATCAAAAAATAAACCACTTAGGAATAAACTTAACTAAAGAGGTGAAAGACTTATACAGTGAAAACTGAAAAACACTGATGAAAGAAATTGAAGACACAAACAAATGGAAAGATATCCCATGTTCATGGATTGGAAGAATTAATATTGTTAAAGTGTCCATAATACCCAAAGTGATCCACAGAGTCAATGTAATCCCTATCAAAATCCCAATGGAATTTTTTACAGAAAAAACAAATTCATATGGAACCACAAAGGACCCTGAATAGCCAAAACAATCTTAAGAAAGAACAAAGTCAAAAGAACAATGCCCCATGGCATCTCCATGCCTTTGCCCATGCTGTTCCCGCTACTTGGAAGGTGCTTCCTCCTCTTAGTCAGCCTGCAAAACTCTTACTCATCCCTCAAGACCCCACCCAACTGTCACCACCTTTGTGAAGCTTCCACGTCCCCAGGCAGTGTTAGCCAGGTGACCCTGCAGCATCCTGTACATGCCTCAGTACATGTACATGCATTACACTTTCTGACTTCAAAATATATTGCAAAGCTACAGTATTTAAAACAGTATGGTACTGGCAGACAGATATTAAAAACAATGGAACAGAATAGAAAGCCCAGAAATAATAACAATGATCAATATTTTGCCAATATTTTTTCAACTATCACTGAAGAATTTTAAACAGAAGTCACATGATGACATTTGCATTTTAGAGAGATCTCTGATGGCAGTTCCCAGGATGAATAGAAGGGAGTGTGACAGTGAGGAGAGAGAGCTGAACTAGGGCAGTCTATAATTCCTTACTTCCCATTATCTTTTGAACTCACTTCAGTAAAGTTCACACCCCTACTGGGCCTCAGGATCACACTTGTCAAGGCCCTCCATGGCTTTCCCTTCCTGCTGTCACATCCAGTGGTGAGTTCTGAGTCCTCATCTTACTGGGCCTCTCAGCGGTATTTGACATGGTTGCGACCCTTGCTTGCCTTGGCTTCTGGGACACCAGGCTCTCCTGGTTTCCTTTGGACTCACTAGCCAGTCAGTCGGTCCTCAGCGCCTTTTACTGGCCTCTCTCTCCATCCTCTGGAGTCTGGAGGTTGGAGAGCCGCAGGGCTCAGGCCTTGGACTGCCTCTCTGTGTGTTCACTACTTTGAGGATCTTCTCCGGACTCAGGTCTTTCACTGCCCCCTCTGCATGGACACCTGCTGCTCTGATCCCTCCTCTGGGTTCCAGACAGACAGATGCAGCTGCCTCCTTGATCTCCCCGGGGAGGTCTCAGAGGCCTCTCAAACTTAGCCCGTCCAAATTGAAGTCTTCCTGGGCTTCCCCCAGTCTCCTCCGCAGCCCTTCATGGCATCTCCTTCCTTCAGCTGCGTAGGGAAAACCTTGGGGTCATCCTAGCACCTCACTCTCCTCTCACACCCCAACATGCAGGCTCAGCAAACGCTTCCCACCCCACTTAGAGTGAGCTCTCCACTCCTTGCTGTAGCCCACAGGGCCCTACATGATGGGGTCCTCCTCTCCCTCACCCACCCCATCTCCTATCAACTTCACCCCCCACCTCCTTGTGCTGCTTCTGTCCTCCCCCACCCCACCTGCTTGTTCCTTGATCATGCCAAGCATGCTCCCACCCCAGGGCCTTTGCACCTGCCATGCCCTCTGCCTGGCATGAGCTTTCCCTGTTCATCCACGAGGCTTGCTCCCTCACTTCATTCAGTCCTGCTCAAATGCCGCATGGTCAGGGAGGCCTTCTCTGACCACCCTGTCTAAAACAGCCCCTCTGGGCCCTCTCTCTTCCCATCCCCTGCTTTAATCGTATCCCTTTGCTCTGTGTCGATCTCTTCTCCTAGAATGTAAGCTCCATGGGTTTAGGGACTTGGCTTTTCCACTGCTGTCATCCCCACCACCTAGTGCAGTGTGTGGCACATATATATTGAGTCACAGAATGAATCAAACTGATCACATTGTTCTCCCAGGTTAAAATCCTACAATGCCCCATGGCATCTCCATGCCTTTGCCCATGCTGTTCCCGCTACTTGGAAGGTGCTTCCTCCTCTTAGTCAGCCTGGAAAACTCTTACTCATCCCTCAAGACCCCACCCAACTGTCACCACCTTTGTGAAGCTTCCACGTCCCCAGGCAGTGTTAGCCAGGTGACCCTGCAGCATCCTGTACATGCCTCAGTTAATGCTTGACTCTCACGCAATTTATCTGTGTGTCTTCTTCAGTAAACTGTGAGCTTCCTGAGGGCAGGCGCTGTGTCTTCACATCCTGGATGCCCAGAGCCTAGTCCGGTGATTGCACAGCCTTAAGTATTTGGTCAAGTTTGCTGACTGAATGAATAAATGAACCAACAGATGAGGGTGGAAGGGAGTGGAAAGGAGGGAAAGAGGAAACCATCTCTTTCCCTAGAGGTGTCCTCAGGGTGCCTGGGAGCCCCTTACCAGGGAACTTCTCCTGCTCTCCAGACTAATCCTGATACTCTGCCTCCTAATCCAAACTTTCTAGAAGCAGATGCTACCCTCTCTGCCACAATAACTTAGTTTCCAAACCCTAGAATTAGGACCCATGATCTGACAAGTTTGATTTTGCTTTTATAATGATGAGTTTAATGTTTGTAAAATGCTGGTCACATGTGTCTCAATAAATAGTAGCTGTTGTATGCTGCAGAGAGGTCAATTAAGGTAAACACTAAAAAATGTAATTAGGAGTTGGCTTGTACCTTAGCACAGGTACAAGCCTTTTGCTAAGTCTGGGTAACTTTAGCAAAAGTCATGACAGCAGAGTGGCGTATTTATCAGGATAGGTTAGGCTGTGTTGCAACTACAGACAACACCAGAAATTTCTGACCACCCTGAAGTGGTGTAAGACAACAAGAGTCTCTTTCTCCCTCACCCAAAGTGTATAGCAGGGCCAAGCAACTCTTCCAAACAGCTTCCTTCCATGGGGTGACTTAGCAATTTAACAAGCTTTGGTATTTTAGCTTCACCATCTCAACATGAGGCTTCCAGGTTCACTTCAGCAGGGAAGAGAGAAACTGGAGAACCACGTAGAGCCTTTGTGCAGGCATTGCTTCTGCTCATGTTTCTTTGGTCCGATCTAGTCGTGTGGCCTTGTGTAATGCAAGGGTATTGGGAAGTGTATTCTTCCATGTGCCCCAGAAGGAAGGGGAACAGGATATTGGTCAGCATTAATCATGTCCCTCAGAAATGGTAAGGCCAAAAGAGGGCTTTTTGGTGAGCTAAAGAGGAAATGGGAGGAGAGATTGTCTTCCAGCAGGCAGTATGAGGAGCTCCATGCACCCACCGCTCAGTGCAACTGGAGAAGATTATTAAAAAACAACAGCCACGGGGCTGGCCCCGTGGCCGAGTGGTTAAGTGCATGCGCTCCGCTGCAGGTGGCCCAGTGTTTCATCAGTTCGAATCCTGGGCGCGGACATGGCACTGCTCATCAAACCACGCTGAGGCAGCGTCCCACATGCCACAACTAGAAGGACCCACAACGAAGAATATACAACTATGTACCGGGGGGCTTTGGGGAGAAAAAGGGAAAAAAAAACAAAAAAAACCCAGCCATTTACGGTGTCTGGAAATAATCCTAAGAGTATACACCAAATTAAAAAAATATCTATTCAAGATAATCTACTAAGATTCTATAAGAACAGCAAGAGCCTGTGGTATTTGAACTAAGACCATCGTCTCCCTTTCTCTTCCCAGATCAGTGAGATGGAAGCTCCATTCTAGACTGGTGCATCTAAGAATACAGGGCTCTCTCTATGCAGCTCCTGGTTGGAGGGCTATCTTCCCAGAAGAGGCGGGATATCAGCATTTCTCATCCTGCCTCCCACTGCCTGTTGCTAGGGCTAAGTTCTGGGCTAGTGTGGCTGAGAGGTGGGGGTCCCTTCTTTCACCCATCCCCCTCAGGTGAGATAGAGGCTCTACTTTGAGCATGATGGGGCTGAAAATACTAGGGCCCTGATCACCCTTGCCCTGGCTGGTAAGGTGTTTCCACACTGGCAGAAGCAAGCTAAGAAGACCTGAGGCTACTGCCCCACCCCCACTTAGCACTCAGGTCCTAAAGTGGGGATGTCAGACAGAGAAGCAAGTCATTCACCTCACCCCCCAACTCCATAGTCTTGGTTTGGAGGTTTTTCCTTGGGGGAAAAGGAGGTCACAAAATAGATAGATCCTAATTTCTTCCCAAAGGAACTGACTTCATTTGCAACATAAGATGAGGAAGTTCAAGCTTAGAAGGATATTCTCAAACAGTGGAGGTTGTGGTGAAGGGCCATTGGGAGGCGATTGGTAGATTCAGTGGAGATATAAACTAAATTGTAGGCCAGCTAATCTGCAAGAGAGAACTGCATAAGGAGACAGCTGGGAGGAGCCCTCCTGGGGTCAGAAGGTAAAAGGATAGAAAAAGATATACCATGCAAACAGCAACCACAAGAAAGCTAAAGTAGCTACACTAATATCAGACATAATAGACCTTAGAACAAAAAATGTTATTAGAGATAAAGAGGGACATCCTATAATGATAAAACGGTCAATCCATTAGGAAGATATAACAATTATAAACATACGCACTTAGTAAAAGAACACCAATATACATGAAGGAAAGTCTAACAGAAATGAAGGGAGAAATAGACATTTCAATAATTTTTGGAGACTTCAATACCCCATTTTCAATAATGGATAGAATAACTAGGCAGAAGATTAACGAGGAAATAGAAAAACTGAACAACACTATGAACCAGCTAGACCTAAGAAACACATTCCATCCATAGAACATTACACTCAACAACAGGAGAATGTACATTCTTCTTAAGTGCACATGGAACATTTTCTAGCATGGACCAAATGACGGGCCATAAAACAAACCTCAGTAAATTTTAAAGTATTGAAAGAATACAAAGTATGTTCTCTGGCCACAATGGGATGAAGTTAGAAATCAATAACAGAAGAAAAACTGGAAAATCTACAAATATGTGGAAATTAAACAACACACTCTAAAACAATAAATGAGTCAAAGAAGAAATCAAATGGAAAATTAGAAAATACCTTGAGATGAATGAAAATGAAGATACAACATACCAAAACATATGAAATGCAGAAAAGCAGTGCTTAGAGGGAAATTTATAGCTGTAAATCCTTACATTGAAAAAAGAAGAAAGATCTCAAATTAATAACCTAACCCTTCATTCTTAAGACACTGGAAAAGTGTCTTTTCCAACTTAACCTAAAGCAGGCAGAAGGAAGGGAAGAATAAAGATTAGAGTGGAAATTAATGAAATAGAGAATAGAAAAACAATAGAGAAAATCATCAATGAAACCAAAAGCTGGTTCTTTGAAAAGATCAATAATATTGGCAAACCATTAGCTAGATTGACTAAAAAAACAAAAGCGAGAGGACTCAATTACTGGAATCAAAAGTGAAAGAGGGGACATTACTGCTGACCTTACAGAAATAAAAAGGATTATAAATGAATACCATGAACAAGTGTATGCTAACAAATTAGAAAACTTAGATGAAATGACAAATTTATAGGAACACACAAACTATGGAAACTGACTCAAGAAGAAATATACAATCTGAATAGACCTATAACAAGTAAAGAGATTGAATTAGTAATAAAAATAATACAGAAAAATAGCCCAGGCTCAGATGGCTTCTCTGCTGAATTCTACCAAACATTTAAAGAATTAGTAACAATACTTCACAACCTTCCAAAAAATAGAAGAGGAGTGGACACTTCCCAACTCATTTTATAAGGTCAGTATTACCCTGATATCAAAATTAGACAAAGACTTCACAAGAAAAGAAAATTATAGACCAATCTTTCTTATGAATATGGACGCAAAAATCTTCAACAACATACCAGCAAATTGAACCCAACAACATACAAAAATAATTACACACCAAGACCAAGTGGAATTTATACCAGGAACACAAGGTTGATGTAACATCCAAAAATCAAATAATTTAATACGCTGTATTAGTAGAATAAAAAACAAACCCTCAGAATCATCTCAGTAAACACAGAAAAAGCATTTTATAGAACTCCAATATCCTTTCAGGATAAAACACTTAAACTCAGTATAGACGGGAACTTCCTCAACGTGAAAAAGAGCATCTACAAAAACACAGCTAACAACATACCTAGTGGTCAGAGACTGGATGCTTTCCTCCTAAGAGCAGGACCAAGACAAGGAGGTCTGCTCTCACCACTTCTATTCAGCATAGTACTGGAGGTTCCAGCCATGGCGATTGGTGAAGACAATGACTAAAAGACATCCAGACTAGAAAGGAAGTAAAGCTATCTCTCTTGGCAAATGCAGTGATCATGTGCACAGAAAATCCTAAGGAGTCCAGCATGGTTACAGGCTACCAGATCAAGATAAAAAATCAATCGCATTTCTATACACTTGAAATGAACAATCTGAAAACGAAATTAAGAAAACAATTTTATTTCCAATGGCATAAAAGATAATAAAGTATTAGGAATAAAGCTAATAAAATAAATTTAATACTTACAATCTGAAAACTAAAAAACATTGTTGAAAGAAATTACAGATTAAAATAAGTGGAAAAACATCCTGTGTTCAATTGGAAGATTAATATTAACATTAATTAATATTAAGATGGCAATGCTCCCTAAGTTGATTTGTAGATTCAATGACATCTCTGGCAGAATGCCAGCTGATTTGGTTATAGAAATTGACAAGCTGGTTTGAAAATTCATAAGGAATTGTAAGAGATCCAAAATATCCCAAACTGTAGGAGGATTCACAGTTCTTGACTTTAAAACTTACTACAAAACAACAGTAATAAAGACCTTATGGTACTGGCATAAGGATGGACAGATAGATAAATAGAATAGAAGTGAGAGTCCAGAAATAAACCCATGTGTCTATGTTCAACTGATATTTTACAAGAGTGCTAAGAACATTCAGTTGTCTTTTCAAGAAATGGTGCTGGGTCACTGGATAGTCACAGGCAAAAGAATGACATCGAACCCTTACCTCATGCTGTATACAAAAATTAACTCAAAATGGATCAAAGAGGGGGCCGGCCCCGTGGCCCAGTGGTTTAAGTTCGCGCGCTCCGCTTTGGTGGCCCAGGGTTTCTTTTTTCTTTTTTCCTAAAGATTGGCACCTGGGCTAACAACTGTTGCCAATCTTCCTTTTTTTTTTTTTTAAGGATTGGCGCCTGGGCTAACAACTGTTGCCAATCTTTTTTTTTTTTCTGCTTTATCTCCCCAAACCCCCCCGTACACAGTTGTATATCTTAGCTGTAGGTCCTTCTAGTTGTGGCATGTGGGACACCTCCTCAACGTGGCCTGACCAGCGGTGCCATGTCCGCACCCAGGATCCGAACCCCGGGCCGCCGCAGCAGAGCGTGCGAACCTAACCACTCGGCCACAGAGCCGGCCCCTGGCCCAGGGTTTCGACAGTTCGAATCCTGGTCGTGAACATGGCACCTCTCATCAAGCCATGCTGAGGCAGTGTCCCACATGCCACAACTAGAAGGACCCACAACTAAAAATACACACTATGTACCAGGGCACTTTGGGAGAAAAAGGAAAAATAAAATCTTAAAAAAAAAATGGATCAAAGACCTAAATGTAAGAGCTAAAACTATAAACTCTTGGAAACAGGGGTAAATCTCTGTGACCTTGGATTTATCAATGTATTCTTTGATATGACACCAAAAACATGAATAACAAAAGAAAAATGGATAAATTGTACCTCATCAAAATTAAAACCTTTTGTGCTTCCAAAGAATACCAACAAGGAAGTAAAAAGACAACCCACAGAATGGGATAAAATATTTGCAAATCATATATCTGATAAGTACCCAGAATTTATAAAGAACTCTTACAAGTGAACGACCAAAAGACAAACAACCCAATTGAAAAATGGGTAAAGGGCTTGAACAGACATTTCTCCAAAGATGATATACGAATGGCTAACAAGCTCATGAAAAGATGCTCAATGTCATTAGTCATTAGGGAAGTGCAAATCCAAACCACAGTTAGATACCACCTCACATCTACAAGGATGGCTGTAAAAAAAGGAAAATAAGAAGTGTTGGTGAGGATGTGGAGAAATTGGGACTGTCTTGCATTGCTGGTGGGAATGTAAAATGGTGCAGCTGCTGTGGAAAACAGTTTGCCAGTTCTTCAAAAAGAATAAGGAGCTTTTGCTTCAAAAAGTTAAACATAGCCTTTCCATATGACCCAGCAATTCTACTCCCGGGTGAATACTCAAAAGAATTGAAAACAGGTACTCAAGTAAATATATGTACACTCCTTTTCAGAGCAGCACTATTTACAAGAGCCAAAAGGTGGCAAATGCACAAATGCCCATCAACAGATGAATGGATAATAAACAAGTCGTGGTATATACATACGATGGGATATTATTCAGCCTCAAAAAGGAAGTACTGATGGTACATGCCACAGTGTGGATAAACCTTGAAGACATTAAGTGAAAGAAGCCAGACACAAAGATTACGTATTGTATTGTTCTATTTATATGAAATATCTAGAATAGATATTTCTGCAGATATTTCTAGATAGCTACATCTGCAGAAACAGAATGCAGATTGGTGGTTGTCAGGGGGTGGAGGGAGGAGAGAATGAAGAGCATTTGTTTAAGGGTACAGCGTTTTCTTCTGGGGTGATGAAAATGTTTTGGAATTATATAGAGGTGGTAGTTTCACAACATTGTGAATATATTAAATGCCACTGAATTGTTCACTTTAAACTGATCAATGTTATGTGAATTTTACTTCAGTAAAAAAAAAAAAAACGTTTTAGAAGAAGTTAAACAGAGCATATGACTTAGCATTTCCACCTAGGTATCTCCCCAAGAGAAATGAAAACATATGCCCCCGCAAAAATGTGTACATGAATGTTCATAGCATCGTTTTTCATAATAGCCAAAATGTGGAAACAACCCAAATGTCCATCAACTGATAAGTGGATAAAAAAATAGTATATCCATACAATGGAATATTATTCAGCCATATTAAGGAATGTATTGATACATGCTACAACATGGATGAACCTTGAAAACATGCTAAGTGAAAGCAGGCAGTCACAAAAGACCACATATTATATGATTCCATTGATATGGAATGTCCGGAAAAAGCAAATAGAGAGAGACATAAAGGAGATTAGTGGTTGCCTGGGGTCGGGGGTGAGGGGGGATGATGAAGAGTGACTGCTAATGAGTATGGGTTTCTTTTGGGGGTATTAAAAATGTTCTTGAATTAGATAGTGGTGATGGTTGAACAACCTTGTGAATATACTCAAAGCCCCTCAAGTATATACTTTAAGATTGTGAATGATATATGAATTATATCTAAATAAAGTTGTTATAAAAAAAGAGTAAATGGGAGGTGAAAAAGGAAAGCCTTTAAGTATACATTATTCTTGGTTTGGTGAGAGGGAAGGAGAGAGAAATAGCTAAAGAGGAAGGCTGGGGTCAAGGAAAAAGAGCAATGGAGTGATTACCATAAAAGTCAGCCTAGAGGTTACCTGTGTCTGTGGGAGGGCCGTTGTAATCAGGAGAAGGTACATGAGTGGCTTCTTGAGTGTTGTCAGTTTTGTATTTCGTGACCTGGGTGGTAGTTATGCAGATGTTCCTGTATAATCGCTTGTTATTCTGCAAAGTTGTGTTTTCTGCATTTTTCTGTATGTCCATCTTTCCTTCTCAATATGTGGTACCACCTTCCACCCGGTTGCTCGTGTCAAAAATCTTGGGGTCACCTTGACTCTTTATTTTACGCCCCATATCTAACCCACCAGGAAACCTTGTCAGTTTTACTTTCAAAATACATCCAGAATCTGACTCCTTCTCACCACTACCTGGTTTGAGCCACTGTCATCTCTCACCTGGGCAACGGCAGTAGCCTTCCAACTGACCCATCTGCTTCATCCCTTGACCCTCCTGCCCGGGTTTATTCTCTACCTTGCAACCAGAGTTCCTTTTTTCCCCTTTGGCTTGAAGATATTTCTTAATGAGATATAATCTCATACAATGAAATGCACATTAAGTATACATTCCAGTGAGTTTGGACAAATGTAGACACTTATGTAACAAACATCCCGATTAAGATATAAAGCATTTCCACTATCCCCCAAAAGTTCCAGAAAGGTCCTTTTTAAAGCCAGTGTCAGATCATGTCACTCCTCTGCTCAACACCTCCCAGTGGCTTCCATCTCACTGAGAAGAAAAGCCCGAGTCCTTACAGTAGCTAATAAGGCTGTCCACAGTCTGCCCCTCCCTCCATTACTTACCTAATCCTAGAGTTCTTTCCTTTTCCTTGAGTCCACTCCAATTACACTTCTTCCTCACTGTTCCTAGGACATGTCAGGCACTTTCTGCCTCAGGGCCTTTGCTTGGTGTTCTCTGTCTAGAATGTTCTTCTCTCAGATACCTACTTCATTTAGGTCTCTGCTCAAATATCACCTGATCAGAAGAGGCCCTCCCTGCCCACCCTATTTAGAAGAGCATCCCCCCACACTGCACTCTTATCCTCTTGCTTTGCTTTATTGTTCCTCATAGTACTTACCTCAATCTGATATTACGTATCTGTACATACAAATCTGTTACTGTCTCTCATGTCAGTTCTGTGAGAGCAGGGACTTGAGTGCTTTTGTTATGGCTGTATCTCCAGTGAGCTTAAATCAATGCCTGGCAGGTAGTGGGTACTCAAAAACTATTCAGTGATTGTCCACAGCCTGCAATCTAGTCCCGTTTACCGTACCACCTGGACTAGTGCACCAACCCCCCCAGCTGATCCCCCCGTCTCACGTCTGGCTCCTTCCTTCCCCACGCTGCAGAATTATCTTTTTACAATTCACATCTGGTCATCTCACTCTCTTTCTGAAAACCCTTTGATGATGTCCCTTGGCCCTTCAGATAAAGTCCAGAGTCCTTCACATGACTTGCAAGGTGTCTGCTCTTTGGCCCTGACTGCTTGGCCCGCTCGTCTTTTGCCTCCAGCCATCCTGGACTGCTTTGAGTTCTCAGCTGGAGCCGGTCTCTCACTTCAGGTCGTTTGTATATGCTTCTTTCTGCCTGGGCTCCTCTTCCTCCCACTCCCCTTTCCGGTCTGTTTGAGGGTCATTTTCTAGGGGAGCCTCCTCTCACCTCTCAGACTAGGTTAGCTCCTTCCGAGTCCGGCTGCAATCTCATCTCTGCTGTTTTCTTTTTTTTCCATATTTAATTTTTTTACATTTGTAAGAACAACTGTTTACTTTCCCCCTATGAAATGAAGTTGCACCATTTAATTAAAGGAGATAAAAATAGTTCTGACTTTTAAAAATATAATCATAAACTTGTAAACATGAAAAATACTTTGAGTACACTATCAATTTATGTGCTTTTGTGAAGTTACGATACCTTTTAAGAATCTGCTGAATGTTGTGGATCCCAAGAATAATACTCATTTGCATATATTTTGAATACTCTTAAGTTTCACACACAGGTATGAAAAAATGTATGTGGAGTAGTAGACGAATATCATCTTTCGTCTTTCAGCTCTTTAAGACTTTTTTTTCCTGCTTTTTTCTCTCCAAGTAGCCCCAGTACATAGTTGTATATTCTAGTTGTGGATCCTTCTAGTTGTGGCATGTGGGACGCCGCCTCAGCGTGGCCTGATGAGCGGTGCCATGTCCGCACCCACGATTGGAACCGGGGTGAAACCCTGGGCCACCGAAGCAGAGCGCGTGAACTTAACCACTTGGCCACGGGGCTGGCCCCTAAGACTAACTTCTTGATTTATGCCTTTAATCCCACCCCCTCTCATTTCTAGACACCTTCTAGAGCTTAGTCATCAGCACCATTCTTTTTCTTTCATCTTCTTTGTTTTCTCCTGGACCTTTTCCCTCAGCTTATATAATACATAGCAATTCAATGTATATCTTTTTCCATAAAGCTTTATTACTTTTGAATAACTTTCTTAGTATAAATTCTAAAGAATAGTAAAAAATATATGTAAGAACCATTTTTTATGATTCTTTTGCTACTCGTTGCCATATTTCTTTCCATGACACTTTTTAGAACACTCTCTTCCTTTGCCTTCTGTGGCAGTGTATGCTCCTGTTTTTCTGTCTGCCTCTACAATGTTCTCTTTCTTGTTTCCTATTTGGCTGTTTCTTTGTCCCATCGGTTAATACGGTTTCCTGTGTGATGATTTCTTAAGCCCTTTTCCCAGCAGGCTTCTCATGTATCCTCTCTATACTTTATACATTCTGTTATAGAATGTCTCTCATTGTATCAAGTGAGTTTATGATTCTGAACTCCTCTAAAGCTGGGATTGGGCTAACCCTGAGAGCTCAACCCAGTGCACTTTTTTCCTTGTACTCATTACATTTGTCATTGTTTGATGTCCAGCTCCATGAGGACAAGGGCTGTGTCTGTCTTTTTTTGCTAATATCCCCTATGCCAAACATAGGCCTGACAGAGCAGCTGCTCAAAGAATATCTTTAAATGGATTAATGAATGTGAATAAAAAAACACTCTAACCCACAGTTTATTTTTGTATCTGTTTCCTGGGATCAGCCCAGATTCTAGTCAGATCAATACAAATATACTAATCATTTGGCTGAACTGGCCTCCCTGCCTATCAATCCATCCAATAGCCTGCAACCACAGTAACATAAAAAAAAGTCCGATTGTGTTCCCCTCCCCAAACCTCTGCTATCTCATTACCTACAGAATGTAGCAAAGCTCCTCAGCTTGGATTCAAGGCTTTGGCTCCAATTTCCCTTTTCAGACCTCTCTGGGTTTATTTATTAAGTTCTTATTATATGCCAAGCAGTGGGCTAGTCACTGAGGAATTCACAAACTAGTTGGGACATCCGGTACATAGATTGACTTCAATCGGGCGTGGTCAGCTCTATTACAGAGTCTGTGAGAATAGTTTCAGATAATGGCTTATAAATACTAGGTTTTTGCCCTCTGCAGGTTCACAAGTTCAGTCTAGAACTGCGATATCCAGTACCGTGGCTGCCAGCCACATTTCAAGTGCTTAACAGCTGCATGAAATAGTGGCTATCATATTGGACAGCACGGCACAGACCATTTCAGTCATCCATGGAAGGAGAGTTACCTATAGGTGCTTCAAGGAGAGCAAGGGCAGTTTCCCACACATGCACCCTGTGGTGCCAGCTACCAGTCCCCCAACCCAATTCGCCCACTCAAACCCACCCCCCGACCTTGGCTGGGGTGTGTTTGAAGTAGTACAGGCTCCCAATAGAGATAATGCATGAAAGTACTTTTGTAAACTATTAAGGATACGGAAATGTGCTAGAACAAATAGGTTCAGCTCTTGCTTTCATCACAGCTTTGGTTACTTCAGCAAAGTCTAGCCCTTTTCTCGGACTTCTCCCACCCCCAGGATTTATGCCAAAGGATTGTGAGAAGTATCTGTTACACACAGGCAGCATTTACAAAGTAAAAATTCAGATTATACCTACCTCGATGCTTTTACAAGCTATCCATCCAGGACCCTACTTCACCACCCGCCTTTTCCTCTGTCACTTTCCTTAGAAAGGAAGGACACGAATTGAGATTTCCAAAACAAAATATTTATTTTGAGATTTGAGAATAATGGGAAAACTAAGTAATGGGAATTGGACCCTCATCGGGGTCTTCTGGGAAATCGGAAGCACCACCCTCTTCCGCAGCTCGATGCTTCTCCAGTTTAGCGATCAATTCTTTCGCTGGATTGAAGACGCCATTGGTTTGCTGGTCACAGACATAGCAGCGCGGGGTGGTGCGGAAATGCTGCAGTGCACAGCTCTCGCAGAAATAATGCCTGCACTTGGTGACAACTGGGTTTTGGAAGGTCTGGCGACAGATGAAACACTTGAATGGTATTTCCTCATCATCGCTGCCCACTTCATAGTTTTCGTCCTCATAGACACCATAGCGACCCTCATCAAGCTCACGTTCGATCTGCCACCCATGCTTGTAATCTGAACGATCATGGAGGAATTTGCAGCTGTCTCCGAAGCCGCAGAAGCCAGTCTCCTTGTAGTCCTTACAAATGTCGGGCTGGTAATCCCAGCGCACGGTGGCGCGTAGATGCTCGGGAGCTCGGATGGGGCCTTTCCTCACCATCCCGGAGGACGCATTGCCCATAGACGTATCCTTGGGCTTCATGTATTTCTGATAGTTGTTGATTCCCCGATAGATCTTGTCATCTTCCTTGCCCCTCAGCTCTTCCTGGATCTTCTGGCTGCGCTCAAAGATGGCCTGTGCGTCACGCTCCTTCTCTGTGTCTAGCTCGTAGACAGCAGTCGCCCCCATATCCTCTGGCCCCACGGGTTTCGCCGAGCGGGTGGACTTATAGACCACGCCGAGAGTCTCGGGCTCCTTCTCCTCCTCTTCCTCGCTGCTCAAGTCCCCGTAAGCCGCCTTCTGTTTACCACTGCCACGGGTCTTCCGCATCATCGGATTGTGGGTCGCCCTCTTTTCCGGGCGAACCACAGTGCTGCCTTCTTCGCCGCTGCTGCTGCTGCTGTCTCCGCGCTCTTGGTCGCGGACTGGGCGCTTTCTGCGACCTGCAGCTCCTTTCCGCCCAGGCTTTTTGAAGAGGAAGGTGCACACCTGCTCTGTCATCTTTCCTGGAGAAAGTTGCTCTGCCATTTTGGAGTCCCGAGCTCCGAAACGGCTGCGGCGTGGTGGGTCGCGCGGGGCCTGTTCACGTCACTTCGCGGCGAGCGCTCGGCGGCGAGTCGCAGCAAAATAAGCTGCGGAAAGAGGACTGCGGGAGCGCGGGAGGGCGAGAGCGCGAGCATGCGCCACTCTTGAGCCCTGCCGGACTCCGTCGCTTCCTCCAGAGGCGTACGTGACCCCGCGCCGCTCGCGGGCTGCCGCGGAGCTTACCGGGAAGGGACCGAAGCTGGGTCACCTTTAAGACGCCTGGAGGGAAGCGTCTGGCGCGGGGGACCGTCCCGCGATGTGGTTCGAGATTCTCCCCGGGATGGCCGTCATGGCCGTGTGCTTGCTCATCCCCGGAGTGGCCACCGCCCGCATCCACAGGTTCACTAACGGGGGCAAGGTGAGGCAGCTTCCCCGGCCCGGCGGCTGACTCGGCGGACTGGAGTTACCAACTGGGCGGTGGGGCAGGGAGCCGGCCGACTCCGGAGCCTCTCCGGGACGGGGAGCACTGAGGGCGGCCTTCCCGTTTCTTCGTGTTGCCAAAAAGCAGAGGCTTGCGGAATGAAGCCCAACGCAGAGCACATTCTACTCCAGCAAGAAGTTGCTGGGTGAAGAGTGGGCAAGAGGGCAGAGTAGAGATTCGGGGGCTGGAAGGTAGGAGATTCGAAGAGGTAGGTCCAAACTCTTAGGCAGAGGGAGGCATCAATTAGTCTTGTCCCCGCTCGCTCGACCTCCAGTCTCCTTTCTTGCTGGATTTTGACTTTAATTTCTCGCCTCCACGTCTCGGTAGCTTCTCGGTTTTTACTTCTTCCCCACCCTTAATTAGGTTTTTACCTTGACATTTTTTTATCCCCCGCTTTCTCTTGCAATCCTTTAGGAATTTACCGCAAGCTCCTGTTATTCACATCAGGATTGTAATTTTCCTCTCTTCCTAGTACTTCACATCATCTCTGGAATACAGAGCATAACGTATTTATTTTCTGCTTTTGTGATTGTCCTTCATGTGTGATCTACCGCTTTTTCTGCTCATCAGGGTCCCAAAAGGAAACAGTCATGTCTTTAAAAAAAAAAAAAAACGTAAGGAGGAAAGGAAAAAAATGATGCTGGTTAAAATGGAAAGTGTAAGAACTCATGGTTACCATCTTAATTGTAAAATTTAGTGGTCCGATGTTATTTAGGATTATTGTCTTATTGTTAATTTGTTTTTTATTTCAGTGATGATTCCATTTTCCTATAATGTCACTTATTAAAGTTCTAGTATCCCTCTATTGGGTCACTTATCTTTATAAACTGCAATAATAATTTCTTTTAATTGTAGGAAAAAAGAGTTGCCCATTATTCATATCAGTGGAGTTTGATGGAAAGAGATAGGCGCGTCTCTGGAGTGAATCGTTATTATGTGTCAAAGGTAAGATGGCTCTGATGCTAGCCATCTGTCAGGGACGTGGGTTCTGGTAATAGTTTGCCAAAAGTCTTACAGTGCTAATTTAATTTGCATTTTCTTGTCTACTAGTGAGGTTGAGTAGCCTTTTACATATTTAATATTTGTATTTCCTTTTCTGTGGATTGTTTGCCTATATCCTTTGCTACTTTTTGATTTATAGGGGTTCTTTGTATATTATGGATATTAATGTTTTATATGTGGCAAATATTTTTCCCAGTCTGCTGTTTGTCTTTTTCAACGTATGATGTCTTTCATCAGTTTTTAATTTGATGTTCAGTTTACCATATTTTATCCTTCTGGACTTGGGGTTTTATGTCTTGCTTACAAATGACTTTACTACTCAAGATGATAAAAATGCATTCTTACAAATTTTCCAAATACTGTTACAGTTTCTTTTTTCTTTTCTGTTTTTACATTTAGTGTTTTGACCCTTCTACAGGTCGTTTTGGGGCATAATGTGAAACCAGGATTTAACTTTACTTTTTTCCGATAGCCAGTTGTCACAATTATCCATTTATAGAACAGTCCATTTTTTTATTTGAAATACCACTCTAGTAAATTTCCATATACACATGGGCCTGTTTCATCAATGCACTCTTCTGTAATCCATTGGTTTACCAATTCCTGCACCAATGCCATATATAAAGAATTACTGTAATTTTATATTTGATTGAATCATATGAAATTGTTTTTTTTTAGGTTAAAAATGGCCAAGTAGTAGCATTTTCATATGGTTCAACCTAATAGTATGTTCTTATATCTTGTAGGAGTTTGTCCTCATTATTCTTTGAAAATGTTTTAGTTACTTTTTTATATTTTCTCCTTGCTCATTCATTCTTCACAGTGAACCTAGGTAAATATTCCATTTTATAGATGAGAAAACAGAGGGTCTGAGTGACTAGATAACACGAAAGGGCTCAGCCTAGGTGGTGTGCCTCTCAGTATAGTGCTATTTGAGAATCTAATCTAATGAAGGTGATGCTAGAGATCTACAAATCGAGAGCAGTATTTCTCAAGTATGGTCCAAGAATAACTGTCAGGATCACCTGGCATATGAGATACAATGCAGATTCCTAGGCCCTTGGCCAGACCAAATGAATTAAAGTTTCTACAAGGTGGCAATTTTAATTCCTCTCAAGGTGATTCTTTCTAAAATAGTAAACAAATATCTGGACTGTGTTATTTTAACACCTGGAAGACATGTCATCACTGATTAATGTTTTACTGTATAGTTTCTCAAGTATTTGGTTGTGAACTGAGTAAGATAGAGTGGGTCTTCTGAATCAATAGTGTCATGCTTACAGGGCAAGAGTTCTGGAGTTGCGGGGGTCCCTGAACTTGAATTCTGGCTCTGCTGCTTCCTTACTGACTTGAGCAAGAGACATTAAACCTCTCTGAGCCTCTATTTCTTCATGTGTAAAACAGTGGAATGAGGCTAGTAGTATCTTCCTCATGTTGGCTGTCATTTTATAGAACAGTTTTACTATGCTGTCCCCTGACTCTCTGAGGATGCTTTATAGAAGGATCCACATGGTAACTATCTAGTTGCTTGACTTTAGTTCTGTTATGGGGGGGGTCTTTTTACATAAAGTGATGTGTTTGCTGCTGTCAGAAAAAGAAAACCAGAAATCATTATAGGTGATTTTCTTTTCGCTTTAGTGATTATAAAATTCAGTCCAGTTTATTTTTAGAGTTAGAGCAGTGTAGGATGTGCAGGTCCTTTCTTTAATAACAGAGAATGCCATTTAGTGACACTGGAAATAACACATGTACATCTTTGATGGGAGAAGAATTCTCACATTTTCCTTTTTAAACTGTTTTTCAGGGTTTGGAGAACATTGATTAAGGAAGCATTTTCCCGATTGATGAAAAATAACTCAGTTATGCTCATCTACCCCTGCTAGAAGGTTATGCAGTGTATTGTGTGTTATGTAGTATCTAATAAAAATAAAAGAAAAAAGTAAAACCAAAAGTTTTCTTTATATTTTTTCATAGTACTACACAAGATGAAGCAGTCTACCCAATGTAGCTTTATCACTTTAAAAAAACTGGAAGGCAACTGAGGCTTGTAAAACTACAGACACAATGTACACCAGGCACCTATCACTGTTCCCAATGCCTAATGTGTCATAAATGGTAGTTGGTACTATTGTAATAGATACTAATATACTAAAAACCGTTGCTGCTTCAGAGATTGCCAGGAGAATACAGAAAGAGAAGTACTTTTTTTCTAGTTCCTTTTCTGGGTGAATCCTATAGTGGTTAAAATTCCAGTTAGGATGCTTTAAAACTGAGATTGCACCTTCAACTTTCATTCATTCTGTATCTAACACACAGTCTTCGCTTAAGTGTTGACTTCTGTTTTAGTGCAGAGCAGCAGCAACAGTCATGTTTGTGAAAATGAGTGTACTGACGGCTTGAAATACAGAGTTGCATGTTCAACACTAAAGGTAACCAAATAATGTGAGGATCTGAACAGGTAACTGCTGTAAAGGCGGTGATAGTCCATGTGTACACATCCACACCCCAGATGACCACCGGACCTATAGGTGAGAAAACGAAATTGTTTTTCACCTCCATTCTTTATCTAGCATAACATTTGATCTGCTGATGACCCTTATCACACCCGTACTCTGTGGTTTCCGTCAACTGCATCTGAGAGGGCAAGACTTAGAGGGGAAGGAGGTGGCAGTCACACTTAGAGTAATATTCTATATTGTGCCACCCTGTGAGGATGAAATTGTTCAAGGAAAGCCGTGGTCAAGACTACAAACTTAGTACAACCTCTAGTCTACACTGAGTGCTGCACAGGCCTCGTTTGGTTGATCGTTAAGAGAACTGTCTCTAGAAAGGAAGAAAGAGGGCGGTGAGTACAGATAGGGATACGGAGGACTTAGTGACAACGTACTAAATCTACCAATGTTTCAGGTCTGTTACCTCTCCACTGTGCCTCTAGGCAGGGATCGTCCACTGAGTTTGCCTCCTTAGGTGAGTGTCAGGGCTGTACAGTTGGGGGCTACAAAATGACAGGTAGACCTCGCGTCAGCTTCAGCATTCGGGTCCGAGGTCTTCACCTCCCTTTTCTGTGGCACCTGCTGTGAAATTTAGCTTTATTTTTATACTCTACTGCCCGGGAGTGAACCAGATGAAAACACTTTGAAGCTAAAAGATTATAGTGGTGCTTCATAGCCTGCATTTCTCTGATTCTTTGCAAGTGCAATTAGCCAGAAGGGTTTTCATAAAGCAGCTCTGAAAGATGTGGTCCAGCCACTGACCTCGGGCCCGGAGGTTGCCTCACTTAAGGCCAGTTGAAATGATGCTTGGGAAATGATGCCACTCATTTGGTTTTATTCCCTGTCTTTAATTTTTAAATAGAGATTGTATTCACCAAAAATGCCCCAAAATCTAACAACATAAGGTATTCAGTGAAAAGACTTGTTCTAATCACCTGTCCAGCACCTTCCCTGTTGTCACACCACCCCGAAGAATCTATGCACATATAAATACAAACGTGTTCTGTCTTCCGTGATGGTAACATCTGACACACGGTTTACCTTTAACTCACTTGTTTGGAAGAATGGTTCTTGTTTGAAATTACATCCACCAGGCTGCCATAGTTATTTCTAGGGTCAAATGAAATAGTCAATAGGAAAAGACTGAAAAAGGTTAGAGGAAGCCATACACATTCACAAGGGGGAGGAAGAGATGGCCCTGCCCTTTGTTTGGGAAATATTTTTAAGTGAAATATTTATGAAAAAAGAACATTCTAGAATCAGCAGTTCCAACTTATAGGACCTTAGACATTGATTCCAAGTTTTGATTCCTCAGATGAGGAAACAAAGGGTCAGGGATGGGAAGCAGTTGCTTAGCTAGCTAGTGACAGAACTAGGTCCAGGATCTTGGTGTTTTGACTCCCAACTTAGTGTACTTTTAACTGTTCTTTGTGGTTCACTTAAACACTGCTGAGTAAATGCTACATGCCAGGCACTGTGCCGTAAATGTGAATAAGACACAGCCTTGCCCCTAAGGAGCTCACAGTCAGTAGGGGTGACAGTTAATTACAGGATGGGGTGATGAGTGCTATGACAGAAGTTGGAGGTGGGGCTTGACCTAGCCGCCTGTTGCAGGGAAGGGGGAAGGGCTTAGAGTCAGTTTCCAGGTGCTGCCCACACCAAGCCAAGGCTTGAAGGTTGGGTAGGATTTACAAGGTAACTGAGGGGAGGACATTCCACGCAAAGAAAACAACATGAGTGTGGGGACACAAACTAGCATGGCTGTGTGGGAAACATCTACAAGCAGTTGTGCAGAACTAGAGCAAAGAGTGCGAGGCAGGAAGGAGAGGGAAAAGGGACTGGAGAGGTTGGCAGGGCCCGGAATATGAAGGGGCTGGTCTATCTCCCTCAGGGTGCTGGACTTCCTCCCCAGGGCAGGGAGCAGGAGAGTGAGGTGGTGACTTGCATACATCGGCCTGGCTGCTCTGTAGAGAACGCACTGAAAGTGGTTCTCAACCAGGGTGAGTTTGTCCCCCAGGGCACATTTGGAAAATTTGGGCACGTTTTTTCATCCCCACAGCAGGGGGAGTTAGGGGAGGTGATCCTGACATCTAGTGGGTAGAGGCCAGCAATGCTTCTAAACGTCCTACAACGCACAGCACTGGCCTCTCCCAGGACAGTTTTAGGTAGCCCAAGATGTCCATAGTGCTGATTGAGAAACCCTGAAAACAGTAGCAGGATCTCCATCAAGGAATACACCAGGAAGTGGGTTTTTTAAAAATTCCTACTTAGGGGCTGGCCCCATGGCCAAGTGGTTAAGTTTGCACGCTCTGCTTCAGCGGCCCAGGGTTTTGCTGGTTCGAATCCTGGGCGCAGACATGGCACCGCTCGTCAGGTCATGCTGAGGCGGCGTCCCACACGCCACAACTAGAAGGACCCACAACTGAAAATACACAACTATGTACTGGGGGGCTTTGGGAGAAAAAGGAAAAATAAAATCTTTAAAATTCCTACTTATTCAGGAGTATACGGGAGCAATCCCCCTTCTTCCTCCCGCTCCTGGTTCTTTTTCATTAAAGTTCAGATTCCAGTAGAAAAAAGGGGGGGAAGACAGTGGAAACACTGAGCATTATTGCCACAAGAAAACAAAAACCTTTTCCAAGTGTTTAAGAGTTTCTTTGGTATACCTTGCCTATCTCCCTGTGTGCTACCTACAACATGGCCGGGGAGTGTCTCTTTCATTCAGTAGATAGATTTTTCCTTCCAGGCCTAATACCCTTTGTTTCTAGAGGCCAGAAAACAGCACAGCCCCCAGAAGCCCACTCTCCTCTTTTATGTCTAAGACCCTAGTGTTTGGGGTGGGGTGGGTCAGATCTCCAGGGCAACCCTGGAGATTTCATCCAGTGTAAGAGCGGCCCAGTGTAGTTAAGACTGTGGATCAGAAGATCAAGGCATGGCATCAGAAGTCCAGCCATCTGGGAACAGCTCTGCCATAATACTTTTGTTCTGAGCAAGGCACTGTTCACTGAGTCACTTACCCTGTGGCAGACCTGCATGCTCAGGGATGGCTGGAATGTTCTGGGAGGTCTTTGTGACGTCATGACTCTCAGGGATCTGTCCATCTGGGACTGACCAGCACAGTACTCAGGGTTTGTGGCCTTTACTGTTGGAGAAGGGGCCTTGCTACATTTGACTTGCTAGTTATCTTTTCCTGTGAGCACCCCTTATCTTCCTAGCTGGCCGATAAGTGCATTGAGGGTGGGAACCTTGTCTTACTCAGCTTCACTTCCCCACAGTGCCCGTCACCTGTGCACTTTGCAGATACTTCAACACATGTGCTGGCTGACTGGGTTCCCCTGAAAAGAGAATGTCAGCATTTAGCCAGAGCTTCATCACTGAGAGCGGACAGTCTTGCGAGGCATAGGCAGAGAGGAGGCAAGAGAAGGGAGGAAAGAGGGGGAAAGAATAAGATAACTAAGGGAAGGGGGTGACAGGTAAACATAAGGGTACAAGGGGTGAAGAGGGCAGAAACTGAGAGGGAATGAACCAGACTGAAGGGACACAGAGGGTAAAGGATATAATTCAAGGCCCAGGGTGTGGAGTCCTGAAGAGAGGGCCCTCAACTTTAGCTCTGGCCGGTCTTCCTTGTGCTGTGACGTCAACCACCCCTGCCCCCGGGGCCTCATCCCCGATTGTCCTCAATTTAGGAAGAAGCGAACAGGGTGGAGACCGGTATGGGTCTCCAATGCAGTTGTCCCTAGTGAGCACCATATCCTTGCTACAAATTCGCCCCCACTTCCCACCGGCGGGGCGAGTGAGGCGCCCGCCTGCCTCCCGCGGCGGTCGGTCCAGCCCCCAGGCGGGCGGCGCGGGGCCCGTCACATAGCCCGCCCCTCGGTCTCCCGGGGAGCGGGCAGACGCGATGCCCCCTCCCGGTGGCCTCTCCTGCGTCCTCGGCGACCGAGGCGTCCTCGGCCTGCTCCTGAAGGGTCCCCGACTTCCGCTGCGGCGCGTCTCTGAGCACAGGCTCCACGCCTTGCAGGTGACCCGGCTCGGCCACAAGCGAGGGCTTGGGCTTCGGGAGGCGGCACCCCGCCGCTGGGGGAGGCTCCAGGCGAGGCGGGGCGGGGCGGGGCGGGGCGGGGCGGGGCGGGGGGCGGCGAGGGGGGACCTGGGCTGGGGGCTTCCCAGCCTGCCCAGTCTCTTCCTTTCCTAAGCAAGGAGGGGCTGGGCCTGCAGAGCCTCTGGCCAGCTCCTCCTCCCCGACCCCACCTGCTCCTCTCCTAGCTTCCCTCCATCTCCGGGCTTCCAAGCCACTTCTCCACGCTTCCCTGCCCCGGGGAGAGCGGAAGCATCCAAGCAGGGCGCGGTTTGGAAGAACCTGCCCTCAGTACTGCCTGAGGGTTCAAAAGGCCTCTCAATCTGGACAGCCCCCAGGCCAGAATTTGTCGCTTCAATGAGGGGCTTGGCTGGGGGGGAGGAGGTAAAGTTCTGGCCCCCGGAGTTTAAGCTCCTCTTTCAAAGAAGAGCCTTTCTAATCTGCTGGGAAATCTCTCCTGGCTCCCCCCAGGGAAACATTTTGCCTACAAGGAGTTTCTCATCGCTTGCCTGCATGTCTCCCTCCCCTGCACAATTAAGAATCCCACCCCGCCCTCCCAGGCAGGTCCTCACCCCAGGCCTCTCACCAGTGGCCCCAGGGCTTCTTAGCAGAGGTCTCGCTGCCCTTGCCCACAAAAGCTTGACACAAACGAAGTTGGAGCTCTGCCTTTTTGGAATGCAGCTACTGTGGGCCTACTGCTTCCAGCTTCCCCCGACTCTCCCCCAGCGAACCCAGGAGAAGGGCAAGGCTGTGCATCAGACCTGAAGCCAGTCATCATCATCACTAGTATTTGTAGCTCTGGAGCCTGCGTGCTCACCAATGACACACAAGTCCTCCTCTTGGCTTGGCTGCTGGGTATTGGGCCTAAACAGTGGGAGCTCAAGACACACCTGCCCCTGTTGTCCCCATTGGGGAGGTGGCGGGCTCTTTCTGACTCCTCTTCTTTTTTTTTTTCAGATTTTATTTTTTTCCTTTTTCTCCCCAAAACCCCCAGTACATAGTTGTATATTCTTCGTTGTGGGTCCTTCTAGTTGTGGCATGTGGGACGCTGCCTCAGCGTGGTTTGATGAGCAGTGCCATGTCCGCCCCCAGGATTCAAACCAACGAAACACTGGGCCATCTGCAGCGGAGCGCGCGAACTTAACCACTTGGCCACGGGGCCAGCCCACTCTTCTTTTTGATTCTGTCTGTTGCAGTTAGTCTCTTCCCCATCATGATCCTGGAGCTAATGTTTATTGAGCACGTAGAGTGTGCCTGTCCTTGTTCTGAGTGCTCTACATGAATCGCCTCATTTCATCTTCTTACCAGTCTTATGAAGTGACTCCTCTTAAGATCCCCATTGTACACATGAAGCTCAGACAGGTGAAAGAACCTGCCTAAAGTCACAAAGCCATTATGTGGCACAGCAGGGATTTCAAACCTGCTGTCTATGATCAGAGTCTCTGTCCCTCCTACGAAGCCTCGCTCCCTTCCACCCTTCTCCCTTCCCAATCCGCTTCCCCTCCCTCATTCCACCATCTCAGCAGCAGGCTCTGTGTGCGGGACCTGGATGCGTGTGGTGTCTTCCAGGTAGCGAGCTCAGCATTTCACCCTGGATAAAGAGGACACTTAGCAAAGCACTGTCTTGTCTTTGGTGGCATTGAGACCAATTGTCTCAGGGTGAGAAACCATCCACTCCAGATACAAAGCACAGTGTTTAAGGGCAGGAGTTCTGAGACTTAGGCTCTTCGTAGATTAATAAAGTTAATAAAATAAAACTGGGTCCTAACGTAAGGCCAGCAACTTTTGATTTCACCATTTAAAAGAACACTATTTATACTACAATTAATAATAATACCAGAAATAATATCTAACCATTATAGAGTTTATGATGTATCAGGCGCTGTTTTCAGTCTTTACATGAGTTTTCTGATTTGGTCCTCATAAAAAAACCTATTCTGTAGGCATGATTCCCATTTTATAGACAAGGAAACATAAATGTTAAGTAAATTGTTCCTGAGTCTGTGCTGATAACCATTATAGTATAAGATCATTCTTGATTCATAAAAGACATCTTGGAGAACAATCAAGCACAGAAGGGAGGTCCTAACCTCAGAATTTGGCAATAAATAAGTAAAAAGCTCAGTCAACGGGGTCAGACAGCTCTGGGTTTGAGTTTGAGGCAACTTTCTTAACACTCTCTGTGCTTCACTTTGTTCAGCTGTAATGAAAATAGGAATACCTGCCTCAGGGGGCTGTTGTGAGGAGTAAATGACTTGACACACACTGAGCCCTTCACACAGTGACTGGCACATAATAAGGACCCCATACACATCAGCTGCAACTTTATTATTACTATTCCTCCTGGCACGGCCCTGCAAGCTCATCTCTTGCTGGAAAGAAGCTGAGTATGGACACCACAGGTGGTCCTGTTAATGAGGTCAGATTGTTGTCATGACCGACTATCCCTCTCTGTCACTAACAGAAGTCAGAAATATTTGGGCTTTGCTCCCCATTGGTTGAAACTGGTGTTGCCCTGGCAGCGCTTGTAAACATTCCGTCTGGGAATCTGGGGAAGAGCTGCGGAAAGACTCTGAGGCTTCCCCTGGCTACTACTGCTCCAAACAAGGATCTGATCAGTCAGGTATCGGGGTTGTTAAGGGTGGGAGGGCTCCACAAAAAGGACCTACAGTGGTTCTCCCCATTCATCACCGAGACCCCACACTTCACCACACCCCGGACCCTTCCCACCCATTCTGCCCATCTGGCCTCTCATTAGGAAGGGAAGGGGAGAAAAAGAACTAAGAGGCCAGTCGGAGGGAGGACAAAGAGTGATTTGTCCCCGGGGATATGTGAGGATAAGACCTGAGCTGCTTGCTGAGCCCTGCTCCCCACGTCCCCTCTCCTGGTGGAGCACAGGGCTCTCCCAGGGAAGTCCTCTGGAGGTCCTTGCATGGATAAAGCTCCCACCTCATTTGCTTGCTGTTGGAGGTCACAGATTTAGCTTCCAATCAATTCATCAATAGGCAGTTTGCTGAAAGCCAAGTCACCCAATGGGCCATTTTCTGAAGGATCAAGTTGCTGTGTGGTTAACTCACCATAGCCTACTGAATTTACCAATTTACTAAAAAACTCTGTTGTTGTCTTTAATTACAGAGTTTACAGCAAATTGCTTTGGCCAAATTGGCATGGCCCTTGGGCTGGGGGGAGCCAGTTCTCTAGGGTCAAGGACAGCCTGGGAAGATTCCATTTGCCCAGCAGATGACCCTGCCCCCCGCCCCGGGTGCAGCAACAGGGAACTGAGGCAGGGCAAACTGAGCTTAAAGTGCTGATATGAAGACCCAAATGAATACAAGTCAGCACTATCGCCGGAATGTTTAAAGGCTTTCAAACCATTCCTGGACTGACGCCATGGGAACTAGGTTGCCTTGGGCAACACCCACCACACCCTGGGACCAACAATGATGTCGAGAGAAAGGGAACAAAAGGTGAACCTTCTCTTTTGTTTTTGAGGAAGATCAGCCCTTAGCTAACATCTGCCAATCTTCCTCTTTTTTGCTGAGGAAGACTGGCCCTGAGCTAACATCCGTGCCCATCTTCCTCTACTTTATATGTGGGACGCCTGCCACGGCATGGCTTGCCAGGCGGTGCCATGTCCACACCTGGGGTCTGAACTGGCAAACCCCAGGCCACTGAAGTGGAAGGTGCGCACTTAACCGCTGCGCCACTGGCTGGCCCCCAAGGGTGAACCTTCTTGAAAGAGGCTCACAGAAAGAGCAAGCACATTCTGGACTCCAGATGGGAATGTGAGAACAGGGCACCACGATCCTTTGTGACTTTTGAAGGGAGGAGAGCAGTGTAGTTAAGAGCAGGGGCTGTGGAGCCGGACAGTCTGGGTGTGAGCTTGGCTTCCTCGTTTCACGTGATCACAAGAGTCCCTCTCTTTATGACTCAGGGTCCCAGCAGGGAACTGTTGGTCTATGAAAATTAGCATAGGTAGAGAAGGGTTGAGTAAAGGGAATATTTACAAAGGTGTGGGCAGACAGTAGGGGAACAAGGGCAAGTGCAGCTCCCCGGGTCTAGCAACGGTGGGGCCACAGGGCCGAGGGGAGAGAATGGTTACCCTTACCAGACTGCCAAGTTGTGAGAGGGCTGCCCTGGGAGAAGCAGGGGCCTTCTTCACGCAGCCAGCCACAGGTGACCCTGTAGGGAGAGATCCCTGTGGGGAATATATACCTCGACCTCACTCTCCTCCCTTCAGCCTGGTCTCCCCATTGTGTGAAACCTCCTGGAAGCCTGAAGGCATGGGAGAGCCACTGATGCGGTCCAGTCAGGTCAGCCTTCCAGGGCAGAGAGCAGGGGAGATGGGAGAGAGGGGATCTGGAAGGGCAAATGGAAGGCATCCAGTGGATGATCCCATAGGGCTGTGCAGAAGTTAAATGCAACGAGGCACATTAAACACCTCAAAATGGGGAGTTGCTAGTTATAGGAAAATAAATAGGTCCCTTTGGCAAGAGATAGCTACTTTCACACAGCACCCTCAATGCAAGGATTGCCCGCAAGAGATTTATAACTGTGCTAGAAGTAAGTGATTCCTCACAAGTGAAGAGGCTTAAGTATAGCAGGGAAAGAGAATCCAAGATTCAAGGGAAACAATGTAAAAAAGATGGAAAATGTGCAAAAGGCTCCTAGCTGTGTGATGAACCCTTGTTCACAACCCTGGTAACTCTAATTTTCACAATCTCAATAGATGTTAAAGGCACTTGGAAAATTTTAGCTATCATTTGTGATAAACATCTTACTAAAATAGGAGCAGACAAATATCTTTTTTTTCATTTTTAAAATTATTTATTTATTTTTTTGAGGAAGATTAGCCCTGAGCTAACATCTGCTGCCAGTCCTCCTCTTTTTGCTGAGGAAGACTGGCCCTGAGCTAACATCCGTGCCCATCTTCCTCTACTTTATATGTGGGACGCCTGCCACAGCATGGCTTGCCAAGCAGTGCGTAGGTCCACACATGGGATCTGAGCAGGCGAACCCCGGGCCAGCGAAGCGGAAAGTGCGAACTTAACTGCTGCGCCACCAGGTGGCCCCCCGACAAATATTTTCTTGACGTGACAAATCTTAAGGCATAAACCAGCATCATACTTAATGGAGTAACACCAGAAAGCATGCCCATTGACGTCAGACACAAAAGAAGGATGCTCATTATCTCCACTTTCACTTAACATTTTTCTGGAAGTGTTAACCAAAGCTAGTACTTCTACATTTCAGAAAAAGGTGCAGTAAAAAATAATAGTTTCTGATGGATAATATAGTCATATACTTGAAAAATCCAAGAGAAAAAACTGAAAAACCAACCCCTCCTATGCTGTATTGCCGATAATCATTTGAATTCACTTTATCCTTAAAGAGCCACGTGCCGTCCGTCACCTAAAGCAGGGACTGGGGTATGAGATACTATTAAAGCCTCAACTAGTAGTCAATGTCGTTAGACTCCAGAAGTTAGAACTCATTCTACTGGATCTTGATTGAAGTCTTCATGGTCATGAGAATCGGAAAATTCCTGGTTTTCAGGAAAAGTAGATCTTAGCAGCTAGGCACAAAGGCTAAACCGTGAGGCCTCACTCCCACCCCAACTCCTCATCGCCCCCATAGGGGCAACAACAGTTTCCTGTCTTGTGATTTTTCAAGAGATAGTCTGTACTCGTACGAGGGCGTACACACGCACACGTGCACAAGTTAAAGGCAACTTACTGAGTTTCTTTTTCCAGGCAAAAGAAAATGAAACCGAAAAAAAGAGTCAGATTTCAGGACATAGAGGATGTGAAGAAAAGTCCTGCAAGACAGGTGCCAGCTAGAGAAGACAAAAGCAAGGTGACTGAACTCGCGCTAGCTTTAGTTACGAAGGCCATCGCTGCTGCTGTTAAGACTGTGGAAGGTAGTAATCCTGTTTAGACGCCTAAAGGATTGTCTCATTACGTAATGCCACACGGCCAGGCAACTGACACATTCACAACTTGTTTGCAGACACTGATTACCCCATCAAAAACATCAAGTGGATCACACATGGTGAATTCACAGCAGAAAGGGGGCGGAGACAAATTGCGCAATTCGTTTCGGTAAGTTTGTTGACCGCTCCAGTTTGGCACACAAGGGTGAAAAACAATAAAAAGGCTCTTCTTGGATGAAAAGTTTCAAGTCTAGGAACCCTAGGAGATGATACCAAAAGGTGACTAGAGTAAGTAAACATTGTCTTCATCTGGGTTCCAAAATCAAGATGGGATAGTCTTTGACGGTGAAAAGTACAATCGTATTTCTCAATGTTGTATCATTCTGACTTTATATTTCCCTAGGAAATTCTGATATTCCAAGTTAAGCAATTTTCCCATGTTGCTGCATTAAATGGGGGGCCTAGTGGTCTAGGCAGGGAGCTGCTCCTGCAAAACAGGAGTTCTCCATCACCAACATGTGAATGTTCATATAAACAGAGGGATGTGGCTAGATCCAAAGTCTTTGACTTAGCACTGGAAGGTACTGCCCGCATACTAAGATGTACATGACGATGAACTCCTCTTTCTTTTCCTCCTGTGCCTGCCTCTGACCCATTTGTGTGGCTTATCCTGGCAGCTCTGGGGAGAGGGCCTTGGGATGTTTTGAATAACTGGTAGGGTGGATAAAGAAGAATGGCTTGAAATCCCTTCTCATTGTACTTCCATGGAACAGAGACCAGTTGAAACTGGTGGAGGCAGATCCCCCCACCTCTGTCTCTGTTCCTCTGGCCAGCCCATCAAGGCCTACAGCCCCAAGGGCACTTTCCTAGGCCCTAGGAAGCCTGATCAGGTGGGAACAAGGGAAGGTCAGGGATTTCTGGCTCCACATCCTCTCTCTGTGCTCTAGTGGGCACAACTCACCATTCCCATTACAAGAGGTATCTAGAGCATAACGCAGATGAATGGGGCAAAGTACTAGTTACTATTGGGCCTTGTTGCTCTGGAGCATACTTCCATTTGGGTTTGGACAAAAGCCCCTGCCTGCTGTACCCAGGGTTTATGAATCAGACTGGAATGGGACACAGAACAAGGAGGAAAATGTTCCCATGCAAATCTTACTGGTTATTTTGAGCAAAAGGCAAAAGTAAGTCCTGACAATGGCCTACAGGGCCCCACATGATCTGAGTCCCCTCCTCCCTCCCTACTTGCTGCTCAGACTCTATCACCTACTACCTTTTCTCCTTCACCTTGCTCACTCCGGCCACATTACCTCCTTGCTGTTCAATTGCCAGGCATGCTCCCACCTCAGGGCCTTTGCACTAGCTGTTCCTTCTGCTTGGAACTCTCTCCCCTGAGACCTATTATCATGGTTCATGTCTTACTTCTCTCCAGGTCTTTGTTAAGATGCCACCTGCTCATTGAGGTCTTTCCTTGCCACCTCATCTAAAATTGCAACCCTCTCTCCTTCTCTGATTTATTTTTCTCTCAGTACTTAGCTGTACCTAAGATACTAGATTTTACTTCATTTCCCTATTGCCTTCCTTCTTCAACCAGATCATACGGTCCATGAGGGCAGAGACTTCTGTATTTTTTTGTTTTTCGTTTTGTTTTGATTTTGGTTTGTTTTTATTATTATTATTATTATTATTATTATTATTATTTAGAGCAAGATCAGCCCTGAGCTAACATCTGCTGCCAATCCTCCTCTTTTTGCTGAAGAAGACTGTCCCTGAGCTAACATCTGGGGCGGAGACTTTTGTTCCTTGCTCTGTCCCCAGCCCCTAGAAAGGTCAGGTACGCAGTAGATGCTCTAAAAATATATGTTGAATACATGAACAGATTTAGTCTCTCCATACCATTATTTCTTCACAGATGAAAAGCTAGGTCAAAGTATTTGTCTGACCTACTTTGTAGGGCTGTCGTGTGGATAGAAATGATCAGAAAGTAGAAGGTGACTGAAAAGCTAAAAGCTCTATATAACTGCCGACATAAATCACCCTGGACCTAGCGCCACTAATGCGGCGAGCCCTAGAAGTGAGTGGACCACTTAAGTGCCAGGCATTTCTTTTTTTCATTTTTTAAAGATTTTTAAAATTTTTTTCCTTTTTCTCCCCAAAGACCCCCGGTACATAGTTGTATATTCTTCGTTGTGGGTCCTTCTAGTTGTGGCATGTGGGACGCTGCCTCAGCGTGGTTTGATGAGCAGTGCCATGTCCGCGCCCAGGATTCGAACCAACGAAACACTGGGCCGCCTGCAGCGGAGCCCGCGAACTTAACCACTCGGCCACGGGGCCAGCCCCATGCCAGGCATTTCTCATGGAGAGCTTTCTCAAGCTTATTGCAGATTTCCAGAAGTCCACCGTACACCAGAGGATGGCACTGCTAAGCACTTCACATGCATTATCTCATTTAATCCTCACAACAAACCTGTGTGTGTAAAATCAGTGCACCCATTTTACAGATGAGGAACCTTGAGGCTCAGAGAGGTTGGACAATTTGTCCAAAGTCTTTCTGATTAAGCAGCAAAGTAAAGTTTTGACCATAGGTCTGTCTGATGTATTTTTTCCACCATAGTTGGAGAGGTACTTTTTGATGAGAAAAATAATACAGAGTTTTACTATCAATGAAAAATGCAAATTCAAAATATTTTAAGGTATTGCAATGTGAATAAGAATGATTAAACCTGGTGTCAGAAGGCCTGTGTGTTTGTGGGGAGGGAATAGGTACACTTATACATTGCCAGTGGGCACACTAATAGGTTTCTTCTCTTCAGGAACACAATCCGGCAAGAAGAATATACAAATAAGTTCTTTATAAGAGAAAAACTGGAAAATCCTCAATGCCTAACACACAGATAAAATTATTTTTATAATAATAAAATAAGACATCATTATAAAAAAACCCAGTGAGTGAAAAGACACAACGCAGAAAATGAAAGTTCCCCTTCCATCCCCACAATACCCAGTTCTACTCCCTCAAAGGTCACTTACCATTGATAACAGTTTTGCGCATATACTTCCAGGGGCCTGTTGATTTTGAGCATCCAATAATATGTAATTGGCTAAGCCATCCACGGTAGAATAGCACAACGAGATACTGTTTCCTGGAAGCGAGTATATGAAGCAATGTAACGTAAAAATCACAAAACACAAGGATAACGCACACTCACTGGAGCTACAGAAAAGGTGGTTGCCCGCGCGGTGATAAAAATGGGAAGAGATTGGCCTGATGGAGATAGTTGAATTTAATGTGTCTAAGGCTGTCTTAGTTCACAAAAGGAAAAAGAAACGCTAAGAAGCCAAGTTGAGAAGAAGGAAATCTTAGAATTGAGGCCTCCAGTCGGGTGGAGAGCACGCTGAGCTGGCTGCTCCGGGGCCCTGGGTCCTAGCCCCAGCTGTTGTTTGAACTGTCCCTTCCCATAGGCCCCAGTATCCTCATATACAAAGTGAGGGACTTCCTTAGATGGTCTCTAGGGACCATTCCAATGCTACAGTCTGTGATTCTGTGACAGACTAAATATTAGGGCTGAAAAAGTATATCGAGTAATATAGAAAGGTTGGAAAAAAAGGGCATGCTCCAATGGGCCTCAAGGGGTTTCCTGTCGGCCTCTTTCGTTAAAAGGAATAATGATCTAGGTAAGAAGACACAGTCCCTAATCTCAAGGAATCTGGAGTCTGGTGCTCCTCTCTGGCTGACTAAAACAATCGACTGGGTGCAAGTTTGAAATAAAGTAAGCTGAGGCAAAAGGACAGCCTACTATTTTTTTCTAAGGAGGGCCTGAAGCCTTTTTACCGTCTCCGCTCACACTCCCTCCCCAATCCCTGGGATCGTTAGACGGCCCCACTGCCTTCCTTCTGGGCACCTCCATCTTGATTCAGAGGCTTTTTGGATTCAGAAGCTTCCCGTGCGCCAGGAGCCAGCTTGGGGGGCCTCAGCTGAATTGAACTTATTCAATACCTAGAGCATCCAAGGTCCGTGCTAAGAGTCAGGGCTGCACCATGACTTCTGTGGGCCGTAGGCATTAGGAAGATCGTGTTTTGGAGGGGAAGCTTCTCTGAGGGTGTAGACAGGGATCTGGATGATCCTGTTGCCTGCCTCATTCCTTTTGTGATCTTGTTTTCTTTACATGCCACCTATGGCTGCAATGAAGTGAGCCTGATTTTCAAAACCAGCTTGTGAAATCAGCCTCCTTACTTTCTAGTCCCACCTTCGGGTCTCCCAGAGTGCAGTGAGCAGAACACAGGTTCAAATCACTTTCTAGTTATTTTCCAATTAACCAAACTTGCTTCCCAAGTAAGGGTGTGGAAGGAGGTCAGTGTGTACGTGTGTGCGGTGTGGATGTACACAGAGGCATCTGAGCAGGCGCCTCAGCATCCCAAAGCCCCATCTCAAGTGATGTTCGCGGTATTCCCTCGTTTCATTTCAGCTCCACCTTTACTCTCCTCCGCCATGCAGATAACTAAGAGTTGACTCTAGTTTGAATTCCAATCAAAAATGTTAGAAATGGACTCCAGAAGCAGGGCTGTGATGCCTACTGTTGTGCGCTGCCTTTATCTAGAGGATGTGAACAGAAGTGTGCTTTTCTTTCTCTGTGTGCTTGTTCTTCTTTCTGCGAAACAGACTTGGGAGTGTCAGCCGCGCTGGGTGCACTACACAGATTTTAGAGAGAGGCGAGACTTGATTCACAGCTTCCACTACATCTACTGTGTACGCTGGAGCGCCCCAACTGCTCAGAAACCCCTCCTACAAGTCAGTGTCGCCGCCCGCTTCACCATCAAGATCAACAAGAACAAGCCTCCGGTAAGCTCTCCCTCTTCTGCCCTGCTCCCTTCGATGCGACCAATGAGAATGGAGACTTCTCTTGTCAAGGTCACCGATGACCCCTTTGTGTACAATAGTCATATTTCTCTCCTCATCTTGCTCGGCCCAGCTGCACATGTGCCAAAGCTCATCACTCCCTCCTCCGTGAAGCATTCCATTTGTCTTCCAGAACAACATACTCTCCTGGTTTTCCTCCTCCCTCACTGACCATTCCTTCTCATTCTCTACTACTTTCTCCTCCTCCCACCAACCTCTTCATCTTGGAATGTCCCAAAACTCAGGCCTTGGACCTCTTCTCTGTATTCACTTCCCTGATGATCTTATCCAGTCTCCTAGCTTTAAGCGCTACCTCCAGCTTATGATTCCCAAATCTATCTCCAGCCCAGACCTCTGCCACTTGGATGTTTAATACACATCTCACTTCTTGTATCCAAAACTGAACTTCTGATTTGCCCTTCCCAGCCCGACCTCCCTGCAGTCCTCCTCATCTCACCTGATGGCCAGAATCCTTGGTGTCACTCTCGACTCTCTTGCATCCCTCATCCGATCCAATCGGAAATCCTGTTGGCCCTACCTTCAAAACTAGGTCCTGAATCCAACAATTTCTTACTGTTCTACTTCTACCACCCTGGTCCAAGACACCATCATCTCTCATGAAGATTATTTCAGGGGACTGGGCCTGTGGCCGAGTGGTTAAGTTCACGCACTCCGTTTCAGTGGCCCGGGGTTTCACTGGTTCGGATCCTGGGCACGACATGGCACGGCTCATCAAGCCACGCTGAGGCGGTGTCCCACATGCCACAACCAGAGGCACCTACAACTAGAATGTACAACTATGTGATGGGGGGCTTTAGGGAGAAGAAAAAGAGGAAGAAGGAAAAAAAGGGAGATTGGCAACAGATGTTAGCTCAGGTGCCAATCTCTAAAAAAAAAAAAAAATTATTTCAGTAGCCTTCTAACAAGTCTCTCTGCTTCCACCCTTGCCCTCATCATGTGTCTTTTCAATATAGCAGCCAGCCAGAGTGAGCCTTGTAAAATGTAAAATGAATTTATGTCACTCCTCTGTTTAAAGCGTACTTCCCAAACTTCAAAGTGCATGCACATTACTTGGGGATCTTGTTAAAAGGAAGGTTCTGATTCAGCAGGTCTGGAGTGGGGTTTGAGATTCTGCCTTACTACGAAGCTCCCAGGTGATGCTGATGCTGCAGGTCCAGAAACTACATTTTGACTAGTGAGGGCCCACAAAGCCTTGTGTGATCTGGTCCCTTGCTATTTCTGCTTCCTACTATTCTTCCTCCCTCACCTACTCTGCTCCGGCAGCTCTGTTCTTGGTGCTCTTTAATAATCCTGGCAGAGTCTGCCCCAGGGCCTTTGCACTTGCTGTTCTCTCTGACTGGAACACTCTCCCCTAGCTATGTGCATGGCCTGCTCTCTTACCTCCTACATGGCACTTTCTATCACACCCACCATGCATTTGCTTTCTCCATAATACTTTATCATCTTCTGATAGCCTCTATATTATCTCGCTGTCTGCTCCCTCTACCAGACTGTCTACTCCACGAAGGCAGGGATTTTTGCCTTGCTGTAAAACAAGACCTGGCAAATAGTAGGCACTCAATAAATTCTTGAAGGAATGACTGCTTGTAGCCTCTAGGTAGACGGTGAAGATGAAATACATCGATAGCTGGTGTGAAAGGAGTCAAAATAACATCCATGAATGCAGGATTAGGGTTCTCAGAGGCCAGGGATGGTACCAAGCATAATGCCTAGAACATAGCAGACATACAAATGTTATTTGTCCTCTGCCTTCCATCCTTCCACAGGAGTTATCTGAGGCTCTGCCTGACTCTAAGGCTTTATATATGCCCACACAGTGAACCAACTATGTCCTGTATTCATTCTACCCTAGTACAAACTTATCTTTTCAGAAAGTTTGGAACCTGGAGTAATCTAAAGAGATAAAATATGTGGAGCTCTCACTTTTCCTGGTCATATATCCCACCATCAGCTGTCTTGCTAACCAGTAAGGTTAGAGATCAGAAAGTAAGGCTGTGGAGGTAAGCAAGACCATGACCGGAGACCATACAGAGAAAGGGCTTGGGAGACAGGCTCTTGCTCAGAATTCCAAGTATAATTTTGGAGTGGTGAATGTGTGGGGGCCACTGAGACAATATTACAACCTACATTTTTTTTTGTGAGGAAGATTAGCCCTGAGCTAACATCTGCTGCCAATCCTCCTCTTTTTGCTGAGGAAGACTGGCCCTGAGCTAACATCCGTGCCCATCTTCCTCTACTTTATATGTGGGACGCCTACCACAGCATGGCCTGCCAAGTGGTGCCATGTCTGCACCTGGGATCCGAACGAGCAAGCCCCAGGCCGCAGAAGCGGAATGTGCGCACTTAACCGCTGCACCACCGGGCCGGCCCCTACAACCTACATTTTTATGCTGCTTTAAAAATTTTTTGGGCTAGCCCTGGTTGCCTAGTGGTTAAGTTCAGCACGCTCCACTTTGGTGGCCTGGGTTCGGATCGCAGACACCGACCTACACCACTCGTCTGTTGGTGGCCATGCTGTAGCAGCAGCCCACATGAAAAAGAAAAAAGAAGAGGAAGACTGGCAAGGGATGTTAGCTCAGGGTGAATCTTCCTCAGCAAAAAAAAAAAAAAAAAAAAAAGTTTTTGAACCTTGTTACCTCTTTTATTTCATTCTTATGCCTTTCCTAAGAGGTCAAGTAGGTACTATCAGTTGAGTAAACTGGAACACGTAAAGGGAAATGACTTACGCTCCTATTAATGAGGAGCATAAGCCTTTCCTGTCTTGTTTCTAATATCGTGGAGATTCTTAAGGTTATCTGTTGCCAAGAAGATCTGTTGGGGAACAGAGGTTTGAAGTGACAAAGAACTAATACCTATAGACTCCGAAATCATAAAGAAAATGAATTCTAGAAACTTAAGAATATACATATGGACAAGTATAGGGACAGAAGGAATTATGAGTTGCTATGATTGCTCTAGGCTGACAGTTGTCCTGTTTCTCTCTTAGGATGCACCTATTGATGTCTCTTATGTCTTTGAGGGCCAATCACTAGTTCACAGGTAATGAACACTTGGAGACTTATTTTAAAAGGGTGGTGGAAAAAAGGTCATGACACTGCAGGAACCCAGCAGGCTATAGCCACAGATAATTGCCATAATGGTCACTTCTCCTTTTTGGACCACCTAGCCCATTAGGATGGGCTAAAAGTAGGATTCTGCCATCATTCAAGAAGTTTTTCTTTTTAGTGTTTTGTTTTTCAGTCATCAGAAACTTGAGGATTAGTTGCTGGACTACAGTTGGGCAAAGTGGGTCATGTCTATTATTTCTATGGGAAACTTCACAATCACATGCAAATAACTCATGTATAATAATCCTTTTCATCTGTATAGCAGCTCTCTTCAAGAATCTTTACTTAAGAGCTCATTAATCCTTTTATTGATTGGGCCTAAGGAATAGACAGAGAAAACCTTCGCACCCCCCCACCCCCACCCCAAAAGGCTTTTTGCTCACTAGGAATGTAAGAGAAAAACAGGAATCAATCTCTGGCTCAATGTTTTGTTTGATTTTAAAAGCTTTTGATGTGTTTGTTTTTCTTCCTCTGCAGACCAGGAACGAATCGCCCTCGAGAAAAATGGCTAAGGGACATGGTTGAAGCCAAAAATATTGTAATAGAGTCAACTGGTCTCTAATTCAATTGTGTCTGGTGCTTACAGAATGTTTTAGGATTGTATTTCTAATCGGAATGTATTAAAAATACGATACTGCACATCAAACCACAGAATATTTATTGAATAATAAACTTGTGCATTCATTCGTTTTCCATTTAGCAACTGCCATCACGTTAGCAGAGTAAGCAGTGAGTTGTTCCCTCTTTTTGTAAAGTTTCTTCCATCACTATCTGCATCACTCAGAGTCTTACAGGCACAGAAGCTGAGTTTAGAGAGTTGCTAAAATTCACCTGTCAGACCAAACTGAGGTTGGTACTCAGCTGCTTGCTCCCCCATTTGAGCCTAATTCTCCAGCCCAGATGCACCTCTTTATGCGCGTAACCGAGGGACAGAAAAATGACAACAGTTCTACAGCTCATAATATAGCAGTCTGAAGGTTTCCCTACTCACAGACCCCTTCATTAATTGCAAGTTAAGCCTCACTGTTAAACAATACAGTAAACGCTGAGACCGGGCATGCTGCCTGCCACAACACAGCATCACAACTGGATGGCAGCAGGGCAGCTTGAGGACTGGGGGCAATGAAACAGGCACGGGTTCAATCACCACCCTCACTTAGTTCTTGTCTTCTTCCCATCCTCACACCAGATCATCACTTGTTCCTACCATCCCTGTGAGGCTGTCTTGCCTGGTTGCAAAGTTTCAAAACAGCAAAGACAAAATTACGTTACAAGTGATTACCTACAGGTAGGTCAGAATGTGTCTTTACGGAGACAAGCACTGGAAGGGAACACAGAATACTAAAGACAATCGACACGCTAAGACTGTGGGTAATTTTTTCTGTCTTCTCTTTTCAACATTTGTGCAATAAATAAAAATGGAGGGGAAATCTTAGCAGAGCAACAGGCAAAGGACGTGGGAAACTAGATAAGTCTCCTCGGAGAATAAAACATATATTTCAAATACAACAGCCCTCCTGTTTGACCCATGGCTCAGGTGACTAAACACAGTTGGAAGCAGTAACTCTCATGAGCTGAAAAGAAAATACTTCTAGCCCTTCTATTCTTCCCTCCTCTTTCCCAAAGAATACGCTACTGAAGCTGTTCTTTGGCAGATCTTTCCGGAACAAACCCTGACGAAGGAAATGGTAAAGTTCTGAGATAAATTAATATATTTTCTTCCATTTACTCAACAAGCGTTTGTTGAGCATCTACTCTGTGGAGGAGACAGGAGAACACAATGAAAATCCACAATATTCATTTATCACAAAATTGTTGCATTTAAACTACCTTGCCTACTGAAAACGAGAGAAGAAATTCATTCAGTCTCTAGTTTAGGAATCAGTAACAAAAAATAATGTTCTTAGAGAACAGCATTTTTCAATGGGGATTATAAATTTAGGTTTTATTACACAGGGAAGTAGATGGATTATGACTCTCAAATTCGGGACCTAGTTTCTTTTTAACGTTTGGAAACAACAGATTTATTAGGGGAGGCAGCAATGATGAGAAATAGAAATTACTTTGAATTCAGGGGTCATAAATGTCGCTACATGCCAATTGGCTGTTTAATTAGTTGTGGATTAAAGGTAGACATTTTCCTAGAACATATGTTAAATAGTAAAACTCTTGATCTATACTTAAAATATGACTGCCTTATTTTAAAACTTTGAAAAAAACCACCTTAAACTATTATAAGGAGAGAGGGTATTTTATAACAGGAGAGTCAGAATTTCCTCATCACACAGGTGATTTAAATTTATCCTGGGCACGTGATAACAATGCAATTCAAAACCACCTTAACAAAAACAGCCAAAACTTCCACTGTCCCCGCCCCCTTCACTCTTGTGGCCTAACAACTAAAACTGAACAAAATAAGGGAAGGAAGAAGACCATGATCTCGGAGTCTCAGAATTCTCCATTTCTTCAAAACGTAAAAGTCAACAGTAGCCATAAAAAAGTGATAAAGTGAGGGGGTTCTATACAAAGTTAAACTGAATGATAGATGCAAAAAATAAACCAAAAGGTTTAACAATGTTTAAAACGAAATCTGCTTATTACATAAAGGACAGACTTAAAAATGTTTAATATCATTTTAGCTTCATCTTTATAAAACAGCTAAGTTAAAATAATGGTTCATTATATTTTTCCCTATTAAACTCCTGGTCACAGTTGACTCCCATTCATTTCTAGTATGCAAACATGATCTAAGCACAGCTTAGATGGGAATAACGTACTTACATTGGCACAACAGTAGACTTTCCAATATTTTGTAATTTCAAGGAACCATTTTTAAGTAACCTATTAAGAATTTTAAAAACTAACATTCACATTTTCAATTCAGTGAGTCCGTGGGTTAGTTTGCTTTTTGGTTTGTTTGTTGGTTTTGGGATGGAGGTAGGGACTAAAACCAAAACACATTATTTCCAGGGCAGACTATATATGATACAAGCCAATCTTCAAATTCCAGATTAACTTTTTTCAGCAATGCCTTCATTTTGTTAACAAAAGTGGCCTCCTGTATGTTTCTGTCAAGTCCATTTATAACACATTCAACGTAGAGGAATGATAATTTCCCACAAGTTCGGCTGGGGTGGGGTTGGGGGGCGGGCATCACGTAGAGCTGATAGGAGCCTGGTCGCACGGTGTGAGAGTTCGGTTTCTCACATCTCACTGACACTTTCTCTCAATGCCACTCCCCCAATATAGTAGGATTGCATTCACAATTTGGATTTATAAACCAGAAATTCATATTGGTCAATCCAAAATAACCCGAAGAACTTGCTCAAGTTACATCAATGAGCAGCTTTTTATTGAAGGACTGAAAAAATTAAATAGAAGGCACAGTAGCACTGTAAAGCTTTTTCAGATCATCATAATCCTTTTGTACGTATATATGGAACCAAGACTTCCTTTCCTGTTGTTAAAAATGTCTGCTGAACAATCAGAAAATCCTTATTTGTCATCTTTCCCTTTAGTTTTCCTGTATACCATCTCTCGAAAACTGGCCAGAATCTTGTTTTCTCTCTTTCGTCTCTCCTCCTGGTTAAAGGATGCAAGGGCTCTCTTCTCGTCAGCACTGTAGATCTGGTTCTCTTTCCGCAGTCGCACAGCCTCCATTCGGCGATGCCTGGAGATAATTTTATTTTTAGCTTAATTTCTCAGTAATTATTCTCATATACTTCCTCACTAATCCTTTCTTAATACAGAGTAGTCTATTTAAAAAACTGACAAGCAGAAACTTTTTATAATGGGTTAGATTTTCAAAAGATCATTCGTTTCATCTGCTGATGTGTCCTTTATTCATTTTTTATTCATTTCTAGTATTCAAATAATGATCTCTGAGGTTCTGTCAACATGGTGAATGTTATTAATTTCAAATACTAAGGGCATAAGTCTAGTTCTGTTGTTTCCAGTAAAACAAAGAGAAATGGTCAAATTATTAAACTTCCTAGGTGGTGTGTGCTTTTGTTGAATTGATAGTAGGATAGATGAAAGACTTAAGTTGTCCTCTATCAGGCGGAACTTCTTCAAGTTTCTAATTTATCATACAACCAAAAGAACCAAGTCTAAATCTACAATTGAATTTTTTGGTGAGTTTTGTGAGTGGATTTAACTTCCTTAGAATCTAGCAGCAGCTCAAAGAAAAGAAAGAAGGGATTTAGCCCAAGGGCCAAATCAGGAAAGTACAGGGGCAGGGGCAGAGGGGAACTATTTCATCATCTTCAAAAGGTCTGCTTATTTAGAGGGAAAACTTTCCTCTAAATGAAAACCTGCCTTTTATGTATATGTAACCAATCCTACACAATCAGTTCAAGATGAAGCTTGAGCTATGTCTAGAAAAAGAGAAAACTGAGTAAGGAGAAGAGGGTAGAATCATTTCAAATTTGTTGGAAGGTGGGGGAGTGGCAGGATGGAGAGTCAATGTATGACAAGGAGATAGAAATGGCAATGTATTTAGGTTGCTCAGGGTACTGTGAGTAGAGCAGTTTATCTGGACCAGGAAGTGCTATGTGAATGATGCTGTAATAAACATCTACGTACATGTCTCCTGGTACATGGAAGATTTTCTTTGAAGTATGGAGGTATGGAGTTGCTGGGTCATAAAGTATATGAATGCTCAACCTTCCAAGATGATGTCAGACTATTTTCCAAAGTGGTTGTACCAATTTACACCACGACTAGCAACATTTAAGAGATTCTGTAGATCCACATCGTCTCAAATGCTTGGTATTGTTACAACTCTGAACTTTTGTCTACCGATGGGTGTAAAATGGTATTTCAGTATGTTCTTAATTTCCATTTCCAATGATAATGAACATCTTTTTATGTATGTGTAGGCCATATATATTTCCTCTTCTGACAAATGCCTGTTTGTGTCATTTTCCCACTTTTCTTTTGGGTTGCTTATAGGTATTCTTTAAATATTCTCAATACTAACTCTTTATCAGTTATGTATATTGCAAGATCTCCTTCCAGCTTGGAACTTGTCTTTTTACTTATTTTAAGATGTCTTTTGATGAACAAAAGTTCTTACCTTTAACCTAGGCAAATTTATCAATATTTTATTTTATGGTTAGTGCTTTTTTTTTGTCTTCTTTAAGAAACGCTTCCCCACCCCAAGATCTAACAGATATCTGCTCATGTTTTATACTAAGAGTGTTAAAGTTGTTTTCGACATTTACGTCCTGAATCTAGCTGCACTGATTTTTAAATATGGTGATATAGGGTTCTACTTTCATCTTTTTCCATATGGATAACCACTTTTTTCCTGTTCCGTTTACTGAATAATTCCTTCTTTCCCCACTGATCTGACATGCCATCTCTTTCATATACCAAAGTTCCATACATGTATGGCTCTGACCCTGGGCTCTGGATTTTACTCCACTGAATAATTCATTTGTTCCCTCACACTTTCTAAAGTGCTGTAAGCTTCATAATAAGTCCTCACATCTGGTAGGGCAAATCTTATCTTCCTGCTCTTCTTTAGAAGTGACCTGGTTATTCTTGGCCACCATCCAATATAAATATAAATTTTAGAACCACCTTATTAAGTTTCATGGAAAACTCTGTTGTGAGTTTGATTGGAACTGCACTGAATCTACAGATCAATTTGGGAAGAACTGACAGCTTTATAATATTGCCTTCCAATCCATGAACATGGTATTTCTCCATTTATTTAGGTCTTCTTTAATGTCTCTTAATAAAGTTTTATAGTTTTCCCTGTAGAGGTCTTCAATATCTTTTGTTAAGATTTATTCCTAAGTCCTTCATATTCTCTGCTACTATTAAAAATGTTGTTTTTGAAATTTAATTACATTTTCTAGTAGTTTGTTGCTGGTCCATAGAAAGGCAATTGATTTTTGTGTATTAACCTTATATACAGCCATTTGTTAAACCCTCCTATTGTTTATAATTCATCTGAAGATTCTTTAGGATTTTCTGTGTAAACATTCACATCATTCACAAAAACTGACAGTGTTACATCCTCCTTTCCAATCCTCTGCCTTTGATTTCTTTTTTCTCTTACTGTGCTGGCCCTCAGATATAATGCTTTCAAATGTCAGTCCTCAGAATTCCAAGATTCTGGAGGTGCTTCAGGGGTTCTACAAGTATTTGCCTCCAATCTCATTTAAAAATATTTACCTACTTTTAAAGGTTTATAAAGTTTAAAAAATCCAAAATTCAGTTTGATCTTGGTACTGATGCCTTATTAGTTCATTCTCATCGTTCTTTTTGGTACTTTCCTTTCTCTTCCCTAATTTTATATTCATTTCCCCATGTTGAACCTGATGTCTGTCATAATCTCTGTTCTTCATTCTCAGAATCCACAGAGAACTGAAGGCAAACTCAGAAACTAGGAAGCACTGTCTCATGAAAATCCTTTCCTAACTACCAGAATGTCACATTCCTCCTGGGGCAGTGATAAATAGCTGAATTTAACTATATCCTCCAGATGATAAACTATCTGTACCAAAAGATGAACTAGGAAAGGACACTGGAAAGACTGATTCTTTAAAGTTGGAGATATAGCTGAGTTTGAGTTTGAGGCTGTCAACTAAAATTGACAACCACATTTATACCAATAAAACCAATATTAAACCAATATTTATACTCTACTTTTCATTAGGAATGATCACTTAATGAAAATCAACCACCAAAATATAATTCTGATAGTGAAAAAGAAGGAAAAGATCTAATCATGGAAACTGACCTCAATGCCAAGAACATACCTGCTACCACTCATTACATAACCCGAGCATTCAAATGATGCAATTTCTTCACTTGTCAAGCCAATTTCACCTCTTCGTGGGATACGTTTTCCAGCTTTTACATATTCAGCCATAGCTGCACCTTCACCAGGTAACAGAGCATGGCCATAGCTACAAAGTAATTCAGAATTCAGAAAAGGTTCACTGTAAAAAGCACATCATCTAAAGAGATCACAAAAAAACATTTTCTCTCAGAAAAAGGCAGGAACAACAGTTACTGAGTAGCAGCATGCTGGGAAGCCCAATATGAAATTAATTAGTGAACACTGCACTATGACCTATATAACTACCCCAGAAACGCAGAGATACTCTGGAAGAACAAAAGAATTGATGTGAGTGAGTACATATTCATGGTTTACATTTAGGGATCAATTTATCCCTACAGATATTGCCTTTACTGCTTTTGCCTCCAGTGAATTCCTTTTGCCTTTAAACAAACAAAAAAAGTAAAGAAATAATATATCTCAAAATAGCATTGACTTTTTAGACCTATCACCAATAATAATGGTAACAATTATCTACAGTAACAATTATCTATTTAACTTTCATTCAAGGGCACTTTAAAAACTACCATCCCTTCATTCAATTCATTGAATGCTTCTTGAATACCTATTAAATTCAAAGCTGGTAATACAAAACTAATCTCTCTTCCTGTGTAATTTACATATTAATAACGATATAACTGCAATACAACATAGATTACATAATACATTGCACAAAAGAAATAGAAAATGCTATGAAGAACAAAGGATTAAAGGGGTAGGAATCACATCTACTTATGGAGGGGAGGTATTGGGAATCACACATGCCCCCTCTTTTTGAAAATGGCTTTGAAGGATGTAAAGATTTTAACAGGAAGAAATTGGGGTTGGGGAGAAACCAGGGCTGGGAAAACAAGGGAGGGCATGTCGGAGGAAGAAATAAAGTGAACAAGGCACGATGTGGGAAAGTACCCAGTAAATACAAGGAAGTTTTAGTTCAGCTCAGTTGGAACCTGGGATATAAATAAGGGATTAGAGAGACAGAAGCGTGGAAAGGTAAGTTAGGGCCACACTTTGGGGAAGGTACTGTAGGTACTGTAAATACACTGTTACTTACTTCAGAGGTTTATCATCTTGAGAGGCAAGTGTTTTTGGTGCCTCTGGGCCAATCAAATCTGAGGGTTCTTCAGGCTCTGCACAAAAGATGTTTAGAGACATATTCACATTTTGACTAACTGGTTAATTTAATGTTTGTTCTGAGTCAAAGTCTATCCGAAGAACCTACTTGATCGGTCCTTCCAGGGATTCTCCAGAAACTCTTCTTGGGAATCTTTAGAGCTTGAATCACTGGAATCTTTTCTGCTCTTCTTAGACTTCTTTTTCTTGTATTTCTTCCTGTAATGATTATAATTGGATACAAATGAACTTAATACTCCCATGTTAAAGGGCACATTATTTTTTCAAGGCAATGAAAGACTGCATTAAAATGATCTGACTTCTCAGCTTATTCAAACTTGTTACAGAAGAATTTTAATTAAAAAATATTCTCACTTATTTAACCAATCATGTTTCGCTATAAAAAAGATCCCTAAAGGGAACAATGAAATACTATTCTCATGTTGTAGAAAGGTAACAGAAATAAAGCAGTTTAAAAAACAGCTCTTACCAATTTGAACATAAATAATTTTAAGTGTAATGGATTAATATACATCAAATATGTTTGAATTCTTGGGTTTATAACGATACTAAAAAAATCCAACTCATTATTTTGAAAACTCATAAAACAAAAAAGTAGGGGCCAGCCCCGGTGCTGAGTGGTTAAGTTCGTGCACTCCACTTCTGCAACCCAGGGTTTCACCAGTTTGCATCCTGGGCGTGGACATGGTACCACTCATTAGGCCATACTGAGGCAGCGTCCCACATAGTAGAACTAGAAGGACCTACAACTACAATATACAACTATGTACTGGGGGGCTTTGGGGAGAAGAAGAAAAAAAAAAGATTGGCAACAGCTGTTAGCTCAGGGCCAATCTTTAAAAACAACAACAACAAAAGTAAGCAATTATCCTGCCCTTCCTAGGCAAACTGTACTTCAGGGTAACCAAATAATTGATGCGGGTAGGTTTGTCTTATAGAATTATTGTAGCTAATAAGTGAAGAAAGCCAGAATTAGACTATCACTATTTTGCAATTCCTAATGAAATAAGGGACCTAGGCAATGAACATGCATGGCTGTTAATACGACAAAAAGAGACAAGTAGACATTATCTGCCTCCTGGTGGAAATACGTAGTACCACTTAGGAAGTATTCCTGCCAAAAACTCAAATCTGAACTTCGTCAAGTCTCTAGATCTAACTATCAATCCACAGGAAATACAAAGGACAGAGAACACGTTAAAAGGACACCTCAAGGACATAATCAGCACAATCCACACTGCAGGAAACTCCCAAGGACAAACGAATTAGTTTCTTCAACAAATAAATTACATGAGCAAAAGGGAAGGAGAACTTATCAATTTAAAGAGATGTAAGAGACATCAACCAATCACAATTTATGGACATTATTTGGATACTGATTTGAAAAAACTGCACAAAAAACCCCTGTGAGTTAAGGTATTATCGAGTTGAGGATTGTTATTGATAACAGTATTGTGGGTTATGATTTTTTTTTTTAAAAGAAGAATGCCTAGGGGGCTGGCCTGGTGGCGTAGAGGTTAAGTTCACGCATTCCACTTCAGCAGCCCAGGATCGTGGGCGTGGACCTAGCACTGCTCATCAAGCCACACCGTGGTGGCATCCCACATAAAGTAGAAGAAGATTGGCATGGATGTTAGTTCAGTGACAATCTTCCTCAAGCAAAAAGAGGAAGATTGGCAATGGATGTTAGCTCGGGGTCAAACCTCCTTACACATACACAAAAAGAGAATGCCTAGTTTTTAGAGAAATGTGCTGGCTTATGGATTAAATAATATCTGGGATTGGTTCAAAATAATGGGGTGACAGTGGAGACTGCCCACGAGTTGATAATTGTTAAAGTTGGGTGATGGTTATATGGGGGGTCATTATACTATTTTATGTAATTTTATATATATTTGAACTTTTTCATGATAAAAGTTGAAGGAAAAAACTGACGATCTGTGTTTCTTCTTCTTTTCCTTTTTCTTTGCTTTCTTTGCTCTCCTTTTTGTATCTTCATCTGTAAATTAGAGCACATTACAATTAAAAAAATTTTAACTCTAAAACCCCAATACTTTCGAGTAGATAAATATCCTATTACTGCCCTATTTGTTGTTACAGAGAAACTAATTCATTCAAACATTTATTGTTACTTGTCAGGAAATGTGGTAGGCACTAGAAATTAAAGTCACGCTCAGTATTTGGTGATAGAGGGTAGGATTATTCATTTTATTGCGTGAGATAACAGTATTGTGATTAAGTTGGAAAATGTTCTTACTTTTTATAGCTGCATACAGAAATCTTTAGGGTGGCAGTGTGATATTTATAATTTACTTTGAATATCTCAGCAAAGAACCCATATTTGAAACAAATATGTCATCATACTAACAACTATTAAAATCTAGGTGATATGTATGTGGTATTATACTATTCCCTTTACTTTCCTGAATGTTTGAATCTTTTCATGATGAAAAGAGAAAAAAATCTGTGTGTCGGGGAGGATGCTCTCCAGGAGCTCAGGCTTAAGGAGGAGACAGAGGTGGAGAGAGAATTAGAATCCGGAGTGAGAGACGGAGGTGCGGGGTGCTCTGGGTATACAGAGGAGTCTCAAAATCAGGCCGATTTGGGGAGGGTGGTTGAGGAATGGTGGACCAGGAAAAGGTGACTCAAGCTAGTTTTCTTTGAAGCAGTTTTACTACGAAAGTAACACGTGCCCGCCGCTGAATGAGTAAGCCGAGCCGCACGCAGGGAGAGACGACACTGTAGGCAGACCGGCTCTTGGCACCAAGTAAGAGTCAAGAGAAGGAAGATGGCAGACTGAGGAAACAGAAGCCGTTCTCAGGCTACAGAGGACGCTGTGAGAGGGAGGCACAGGGTACATGTGATTAGAGGGGGATCAGTCAGGTCTGACCTTTACCCTGAGGCGGCCGAAGGATTTTAAGCAGGGGCTGACATGCTCAGGTGTGTGCTTTAAGAAAGTTCAGTCTTCCAGCAATGAGGAAGAAAAGCGACCACGGGGGCCAGGAAACCCAGGTGACATCAGAGGAAGGGGCCCCTTTGTGTGATGTGTCCCCAGAGGAGGTACCCTGTCAGTCATCAGCCAGGAGAAGGCACAAAGAGGTGGCTTTTGTGATGCGCCAGCCCACAGGCCGTGTCTTCCATAAATGAGCTGCCAGCCTGAAGGGGGTCCTTTAGGGTGTGCCTTTTTGAAAATTGCACAAAGGTGCCCAAGGAGTGTGAGAATTACACAAAAGAACCCTTCCACGGGGCTGATGCAGGCTTGTACGACTCGGTTTGGCACCACGCGTCTTGCAGACCAACCCCAACTTAGTTTGGTGCCACAGGCCTTGTACAACTACACACAACCAATCTGGAGTGACCCTGCTTAGACTGAATCCCACCAGTGTGACCTGGAGTGTGGTACTTATAACCTGCTCTGCACCTCCATTTCCCCGTCTCTAAGATGGAGCCTACAGTTACTGTGTGCGTTAAATAGAGAACGAGTATCAGCACTCAGCGGGTGCCTGGCACGAAGTCAGTGACTGTTCAAAAACTCTTGGCTATTACTATTGTTTTTAAGAACCTTCTTCTAAGATAAGCTTTAAGAAGTACAACTAGTTTTGAAGCAAGGCTCGCAGAAGGATGGTTTTCTTACCGCTGGAGTCTGTTTCAGAATCAGAGTCACTGTCACTATCTTCGGAATACTTCTTGTGTTTTCTTTTAGAAGATTTTTTCTTTCTTCTTTTCCTAGATCTTTCTTTTGAATGACTAGATTTCTTCTTCTTCTTCTTTTCCTCTACATAAAATACAAATAAAAAAGTAATTTCTAAAGAAGTATTTCTGAGTATCAATTTTATTGTATTTGAAATACTGAAAAGGAATAGATGATAGGCAATTTGAGTAAAGGCGAAGTCTAATATTCAACTATTTATAAACTTTAACTTCTCAATAAAAAGTTCCGTATTTATAAAAATACCTTCTGAAGAGGAAGCTGAAGTGGTGCTTTTCTTCGGTTCTTCATCCTCTACCGGTGTGTGTTCATCAGAGCTGAATTTAAAGAAAATGCTTGTAAGAATCAGAAAAGTGATGAAATATGGACCCTAGAGTATAAAAATATGGAATTAAAATTTTTCAGTAGCAAATTGATTGTCCAAGGACCATTAAAAGCGATACTGGAGCGCTTCTGTAAGAGTCCAGTTCAAGATTCTGCCACCTTCGTGATAACAGAATCATTTACTCTTGCATATGCCTTTACAGTTTACAAAGCGCCATTCAAACTGACAGCAGCATGGAGGATTTATATGTTCCGAAGAGACCAAAGGACAAAAGTAAGCAAAGAGGAACCAGAAGGAGAGATGAAAGAAACTGGAGACAAGAAGGCTGAGGGCAGACTTCAGTCACAATTTTACTCCACGTGTGTAACGGACATACAGTAGAGCAGCAAGTGTTCCGTTTCCCCAGAGCAGAAAGAACTTAACACTCTGCAGTATAAAGAGACCTCACTCTGTTGTAGAGAATCCTGAAAATGAGTATTATTAAAATTCTCTAATCGTTTAGAAAGGGAATTCCTCTGTCATAGAATCTTTTCCTCTGAAGAGCACAGCTAGAATAATTTAGGTGTTGCCTAGAAAATTATTTTTAGGATTCCTTCCAATTCTAATTCTTTGAGTTCAGATTCTTCAAGCATTTTCCAAAGGTATCTATAAGAACAAGTTTCAGCCCCTCAACATAATCAAGGCCATATATGACAAGCCCACAGCTGACATCATATTCAATGGTGAAAAGCTGAGAGCTTTTCCTTCAAGAGCAGGAACAAGACAAAAATGCTCACTCTCACCACTTTTATTCAACAGAGTATTGGAAGTCCTAGCCAGAGCAATTAGGCGAGAAAAAGAAATAAAAGGCATCCAAATTGGAAAGGAAGAAGAAAACTGTTACTATTTGTAGATGACATATTATATATAGAAAATCCTAAAGATTCCACAAAAAAAACTGTTAGAACTAATAAATGAATTCAGTAAAGTTGCAGGATAAAAAAACAATATACAGAAATCTGCTGCATTTCTATACAATAATAATGAACTACTGGAAAGATCAATTAAGAAAACAATCCCATTTATAATTGCATCAAAAAGAATAAAATACCTACAAATAAATTTAAGCAAGGAAGTGAAAGACCTGTATGCTAAAAACTATAAGACACTGATGAAAGAAACTGAGAAGACACAAATAGAAAGATTTTCCATACTCATGAATTGGAAGAATTAATATTGTTAAAATATGCATACTACCCAAAGCAAGCTACAGATTCAATGAAATCTCTATAAAAATTCCAATGGCATTTTTCACAGAAATAGAACAAATAATCCTAAAATTTATCTGGAACCACAAAAGATTCCAAATAGCCAAAGCAATCTTGAGAAAGAAGAACAAAGCTGGAGGCATCACACTCCCTGATTTCAAAATATACTACAAAGCTATAATAACCAAAACAGCATGGTACTGGCACAAAAACAGACACACAGATCAATGGACAGAATTGAGAGCCCAGAAATAAATCCATACATATATGGTCAATTAATTTATGACAAAGGGGTCAAGAATATACAATGGGGAAAGGACAGTCTCTTTAATAACAGGTGTTGGGAAAACCAGACAGCCACATGCAAAAGAATGAAACTGGACCACTATCTTACATCACACACAAAAATGTACTCAAAATCAATTAAAGACTTGAACGTAAGACCTGAAATCATAAAACTCCTAGAAGAAAACATAGGCAGTATTTTTTGCATTTGACACCCCAAAAGAAAAGGCAACAAAAGCAAAAATCAACAAGTGGGACTACATCAAACTAGAAAGCTTCTGCACAGGAAAGGAAACCATCAATAAAATGAAAAGGCAATCTACAGAATGGGAGAAAATATTTGCAAATCATGTATCTGATAAGAGGTTAATATCTAAAATATATAAAGAACTCACACAATTCAATAGCCAAAAAAGGAAACAATCCAATTAAAAAATGGGCAGAGGAGCTAAACAGACATTTTTCCAAAGAAGACATACAGAAGGCCAACAGGTACATGAAAAGATACTCAACATCACTAATCGTCAGGGAAATGCAAATCAAAACCAAAATGAGATATCACCTCACACCTGAAAGAATAACTATTATCAAAAAGACAAGAAATAACAATTGTCGGCCAGGATGTGAAGAAAAGGGAACTCTTGTGCACAGTGGTGGGAATGTAAACTGGTGCAGCCACTATGAAAAACAGTACAGAGGTTTCCTCAAAAGATTAAATATAGAACTACCATATGATCAGCAATTTCACTTCTGGGTATTTATCCAAAAACACAAACACTAACTTAAAAAGATATACACACCCCCATGTTCATCAAAGCATAAAAATGAATGAAATCTTGCCATTTGTGACAACATGGATAGACCTTGAGGGCATTACGCTAAGTGAAATAAGTCAGACAGAGAAAGACAAACACCATATGATCTCACTTATACGTGAAATCTTAAAGGAAAAAAAACCCAAGCTCATAGATACAAAGAACAGGTTGGTGGTTGCCAGAGAATGGTGGGTGGGGGGGGTGCGTGAAATGGATGAAGGTGGTCAGAAGGTACAAACTTCTAGTTATGAGAGAAATAAGTCGTGGGGATGTAATGTACAGCATGGCAACTATAGTTAATAATACTGTATTGCGTATCTGAAAGTTGCTAAGAGAGGAAATCTTAAAAGTCCTCATCACACACACAAAACTTTTATAACTATGTATGGTGACGGATGTTAACTAGACTCTTTGCGGTGATCATTTCACCATATATACAAATATCAAATTATTATATTGTCACCTGAAACTAATAGAATGTTGTATGTCAATTATACTTTAATAAAAAAATTGTAAACATTTCTAAAAATTAAAAATAAAAAAGGACAAGTTTCAGATAACAATGCTTTATCAGCCTGTCACAAATGACAGGTTTCCCTGTCAAGCACACTATCTCAACTAACCTCAAGGAGACAAAGAAATAGAGGAGAGGGAAGAAGCAGCTAACAATTAGCGCTAAAGAGAAAAAAAATAAGGAAAAAAAAAGCATTAAGCCTTTAGATAGTATTGGATACAGGAAAACTAAACAAAACCATATCGGTATATTCATTAAAAAAAATCCTTTTGTAATACTAACATTGGACATGCAGTCTGCTACTGGGTTGGGAAAAAATAATTCAAAATAATATAAATGCATTACTTAAGACTGAACTTCCTATGAACAGGAAATTAGCACCCCAAGAATTATAATTTAAAGACAACAATTAGCAAGCTAAAAATCCACTAGTAACAGGTTTTAATCCTTAGGTACGTTCCATGTTTTTAAAACTTAAGGGGTAGAACTGCGTAAATCACAAGAAAGAGATGGATGGTTATTAGTCTTTGGGTGGTGAACATGATGTAATCCATACAGAAATCGAATGGTAACGATGTACACCTGAAATTTATATAATGTTATAAACCAATATTACCTCAATAAAAAAAATGAGGAACATTAAAAAAAAGAAAGAATAAAAAACATGAGCTGTACTTAAAGTTCTTTGCTTAACAAAATTTTGACAATAGACTCTGGATTTAAACATTATATTTAAAAAATATTTTTTTTAATCACTTACTCTGGTTCTGGATTTTTTGGAGAAAGTCCCCATACTTCAGGAGCTCCTAATTCTCCAATTCTCTCTCTCTCACTTAATCTCCTGGAAGACAGAAGCATGTAAATTATAACTCCATGACTAAATTCTGTTTCCTAAATATATAATCAAATTCAAAGGAGTCCAGTTAAGTCCTATTTTCCCTTTACATTTTAAACAAATTAATAAAAACTTGGTTTAAACGTAAACTTAACACTTACGATCTATCAGAACAACACTTATGTTCTGATCATACTATCAAACGGTACAGATTACAGACAGCCAGAGAGGCCGGGCCAGAAACGCAGCCCGGGAGGCTGGCCAGTGCATCCCTTCTGCCGCATGCAGGACAAAGCTCCTAACTGCTCATTTCACCTTCCCCAGTATGTGACAGAAACAGTTTCACGTGTGGAAATCACTTCATTTGTTTACACACATTTATGAAAGTAAACAGAAGTCTTTATTTTTGATTTGGTCAAATCTTCCATTTTCAGAAACTCAGGAACTAATGAAGAAAATAAAAATGAAGCATTAGAAGCAGAAAACAAAGGGAGCTCTGAAAATGAAAGAAAAGTTTTATTGGACAAAAATTGTACTCACTGAGACACGGGTTTGTTTTTTGTTTTCTCTTTAATTCCTCTTTGGAAAAGGAGTACATTCTCTACTCTTGAAGGACACTAAAATTCTTTTTCTTGTTTTATGTTTGCGATTTCTTCTTTTAATTTTTGCTATTACTCATAAACAAACAAACCACAAAAACTAAGGCTCAATTCCTCAAAGTTTAGCTGCTTGTGACTCCACTTATTTTTCAAAAAACCTTACAAAGTAAATATAATTGGTTTGATTGTCTGAATAAACTACTTTTTTACTTCTTTATTCAGAGGGAAAGGTATTATAATCATGCAGAATCAGATTCAGGTTTCCCACTTGGAAGAAACAGCCAATCTAAAAGGGGCCATCCTTAGGACGGAAGCTGGAATATATGCACACAGGGAAGAATGCCTGACAGGCTGCAGAGAGCAAGTAGTTCAGTTCTCCTTCCTGCTGCCACCCGGCTTCATGTGTACTCTCAAGATAAATCACTTATCTTCTAAATGGACGAATGTAAATTTCACCCAAGAAGTTCCAACATCTTTTGGTGAAGACTGTCCACTAAGAAGCTGGTTGCTTTTTGATTGACACAGCCTGGGGGGGAACTTTGGAAACATTGAATCTGGAGAGGTAGGTCTCCAACCTAACTCAGGCCTGTTTTCACTGTTGCTGCTCCCACGCACGAAACCCTAATAGCTGACACTTAAAGACTATTTATTAGGGCCCAGGCACTAAATCATCACAACTCTAAAAGCCTTCCTGCTAATTGTATCCCCTTTTAAATTGGGAAGAAATGAAGCTCAGAGAGGTTAAGTAATTTGCCCAAAGTCACGCAACTATTAAGTAGCAAAGCACGGCCTCAAAACTCGGGCAGTCTGATTCCGGAGCCTGTCCTCTTCATCACTGTGCTTTACGACTTCCCACTCCTGGAAGAAAACGATTCATGAAGACCTCTCTCAGCGGTTCGAACCTTAACCTGCCCCTCAATGCTTCTAACAATACTTTTAAATTCCTTGTTTTTTTAAACACACAGTGTCTCTAAAGCACTTAGTACAGTGCCTGACACATCATTTAACACTCAATAAGCATTAGATATTAAGGCTTACACAGCAATAATTATAACCCTTTTCCTTTCTCCTTCTTAAACTAGCCATGTTTCTACTTCAATACTCTCATTCGAGGCGACCCGATCTCACCCTGACCTCATTTTTCACGGTCAAGATTGAGACCTCTTAACAAGACCTTTATCAACACAGCCTAACCTCCAGTTTAGCCGGTCACTTTTCCTACATTCATTCAATCATCTTGTCTCAAGAGGTTCTTCTTCTCTCCAATTTAAACCCTTAATCTCAACCTTTCCCAACTCGTTACAAAGCATTTCCGTTTACATACCGTGTTATCATCTCAAACTTGTCTGATCATTCAACAAGCAATGGTTGCGCGCCTACAAAGTGCTAGGCACTGTGAATTTTGTGATCAATAAAATAGGGCTCCTCCTGTCCAAGAGCTCAGTCTAGTGGGGAATGAAAACATGCTCACGAATGACAACGAGACAAGCAAGGAAATGCTGTAATTCGGTAGGTCTGAGGCTCTTGGCCATGTCCGATACAAGCCAGGAGGCAGAAGGGGGTGGCGGGAGACCAGAGGCACTGCATGAAGGGGCTCGAGGATGAGTGGAATCCTAAGGGAAGAAAAGGGCGAACACGGTGTTGTCGTGGGTGGATTGAAGGAAGGGATGAAAATGGGCGCAGGCAGGCGGAGAAAGAAATGCGAAGAGTCAGAAGCGGGATGAACGATAAATCGCACTCGGATGGCAGGTGGGCTCGTGCAAGAGAAGATGCGGCCGTGTCACTCACTTCTGCCGTAGACTCTCCTCCCTCTCCTTGTCCAGGAGGCTAGGCCACGGCTTGTCGCTCCCGTAGGGGCGTGAGTAGCCGCCATAATACGCGGACGAGGAGGCAGAAGGGAAGGGGGTGCCCCGCGGCGCAGAGGGCCGCTCTCGGGAGCGCGAGCGCGAGCGCGATCTGTAGGACTGGTTTCGGGAGCCTTGGCTGAGGCCGACCAGCTGGTGGCTGAGGCCGTTCCGATCCCCGGACCGAGAACAAGAGTGCGAGCGGGAGCGGCGGCCCCGCGGGGAGCGGGCGGATTTGCTGGGCTTAGGGCTCCTCGACGAACTGCGACGCTTCCCCCCAGAGCCCGAGGCCTCCCCCTCTGGGCTGCGCGAGTCAGACACCGGAGCCATCCCTGCTGCCGGGTCCCCCGCGGGGCGGGAGGAGGGGCGCTCTCGCGAGCCTGGGAAGATCTCGGCGCCTTAGCTCCCGGGACCCCAGGCCGCGCCACTACCCAAACCTGGGAAAGCTTGGGAACAGTTCCGGGTAAGTCGACAAATCCCGTCCCCAACCAAGGAGGGCCTTCTGCCGACAGGACGGGATGTGTGTATCGGTATAAAGGAGCCGGTGAGGCAACCGAGTCCGCGCATTCTTCCGGTTCCGAGTGAAGCTGCTCGGTTGAAATACTTGAAGGAAAGGACGACACACGGCGACATGACGTATTTCACTGAGCAGCCGTATAAACAACAAAACCTATGTAATTTTATATACGTATATGTTTGTATGTATATGTATGTATGTAGGAGTACACACACACACACAATTTTTTCTTTCCAATCCCAAGCAAAATAAGGAGAGTTTATCAAATTGATGGTGAGCTATGATGTCTAAGCCCCATATTGCCCAGTTAGCTTAGAGGGCACAAATTCTGTGTTAGTGACTTGAGCCTGATACACTCCAATTAAGTTCGCAACCCAGAGAAAAACTGCGTATTTATCCTCCAGCCACCTATCGCCACCAATGTGCTCCAGCAAAAGGAATTTGTAACCTCCTCCTCATCCAGCCCCTTAAACTGGTCCCATCATATGCTACTTCAGCAATACACGGTTAATGGTCATTATTTCTATTCATTTTATACTGTTTTTAAATGAAAGACCATTCGAACACTAATTCTGACTGATTTTTGAAGGCACGAAATTCTGAATCCAGTGTACTAGTAGCTAGATGGTCTCTGGGCCTTTCTGCCTAAGAGATAACTTATTAGACAGTGAAAACTAATGCCATTGATATTGGAAATCTCCTTTTTTGGAATTTAAGGGAAAGATCTATGGCATAATGTTAAATGGAAAAAGTGGACTATGCTATTGGATATCTTCTATTTTAAAACAACTGGTCATGGGGTGAGGACCAAGAACTGAATTGAGTAAGAGAAGTTATGTGATTTGGGATGGGAAGTTTGGGAAATTTCTAATAAAAGTTTTCAGTGGAAAACCTATGCCTAACTTTTGTGACACTAGGCTGTACACTTTTGCATCAATTGCCTATAAAAGCCAACTTTGCAATAGTGCTTGGCCTACCTACCCAGTGGCTGGTAGGAAAGCACTTTAGTTCCAATGAGAAAACCCCTACCCCTGCACCTCTGATTGGCATGATACTCTTCTTGCTCAATTTCCTTGGAGCAGCCTCTGTTTCTTGAAGAGGAAGTGAGGTGGAAGCCAGAACACACAGGCAGGTACGGGCAGTCCGTGGAGTTGGGCAGAGGTTGAGTCCTGTGGAAGCCCAGCCCAGCCAAGACAAGGAATCATTCATACTTACGTTGATCCATTCTTTACAGGAATTAATTTGTCTGTGTGTTACGGGCTTCCATTAACTACTTCTATGCAATTGATGTTGCCTGGACAGGTGCACAGCTGCCACCCAGAGCACTAAGGCAGGGTCTGGGTTGTGGAAATGGGGGTTGAGGTATTGAGAGTTAGGGGGACTCTTTTGTGGTCTGTGTTTGTTTGAATTTGTAGCTGCTTCACAATTATACCAACAATTGTTTTAGAAGTTGCAAGACTAAAACAAAGTTTTTAATCACTGTTTTGAAAGGATTTATGGGCTCAAAACCTGAACTACATACTTTTAAAAAATAACCGTCTTCCCAAATACTTCTTGGTTGATACAAACTTGTGATCTCTAGCAACTCTACTGGAATGCTGGCTTTTTCAGTACCTTTAACACATGGCTCACCAGGATTTCTTCTCTGATGATGCATTGATATCCCATTTATAGGGAGTTTGTTGATATTAGGCCTCTAGATGTATGGAAAATTCCTCAAAATCTTGGGTCAGCCAATATGAATTTCACATTGGAAAAACTGTGCCATAAATGGAAAATTATTTCTAATTTACCTCACTGGGAGGAGCTGTTCCTGCCAACAGGTAGAAATGTGGCTGAAGCTTGTGGGAGTATTCTGATGACCAAAAATAACACAGAATGAAATGAGTGATGTGACCATTCCAGGATGCATGTGAGGTAAAGATTGTGTGTGTGTGTGTGTGTGTGTGTGTGTGTACAAAAGATAGAGAGAGGAAAGAGTGAATAATGTACTGCTCAGCGCGTGACTTGGATGAAGAATTTGAGTGCTTTGCTGCTCACCAGGCCCCTAGGGGAATAGGATGTTGGCCAACTATGCTAGAGGCTAATACTGAGCGTGAGGAGGCTCATCCTTAATATCTGAGGGAGGTGGAGCATTAGGAAGCTCCAAAATCTGGCAAATAACCCAGCTCCCAAAGCACAGCCAATGGTTGCGGTGTCACAGATTCCAAATAAAATTGAAGAACCATAAATTCACATCTACGTGTGAAAGAGGAAAAAAGGGAAAGAAGGTCGAATACAGAGATAAAGAAGATACAGCCGTCTGCTCCTACATTGCTTAACTCCAATCTACTGATGTTCTTTATTTATGGCATTTAGGGTACAAAGCTTTCATTGTGATGATATTAAAAGATGAACGTGTTGCACACTGGCTATTCCTTTAAGGACAAATATTAAATATGGAACTGTGGCATTTGATTTCCTCAGGCTGTTCCCTTCTTCTCTTCTGCCTGCTTCTCCTTCTCCATCTCCCCCTTCCTCCTTTTGCTTTAAAAATCAAAGAACAGGAGTCCCTCAGAATGCAGTTTTGCAAAATGTAACCGTCACTACATACTTTTACATCTATTATCGGATAAACCACACCAATAAACCAAAAACCCAAAGTCAGTGCATCTTGAAAACATTGGATTCAAACATGTGGAGATGCTAGCAATATTCACACTTTGATCTTGTCTTGCTTTAGAAAAAATTAGTAGACTTTATTTTTTAGAGCAGTTTTAGGTTTCCAGAAAAATTGAGCAGAAAGTCCAGAGAGTTCTTATATACTCCCCCCCACCACGCCTGCCCTCATAGTTTCCCCTGTTATTAACATTTTGCATTGGTGTTGGTACATTTGTTACAATTGATGAACCAATATCAATACATTATAATTAACTAAAGCCTATAGTTTATGTTAGAGTTCACTCTTTGTGTTGTGTTTTCTATGGATTTTGTCAAATGCATAATATCCTATATCTACCATTATAGTATCATACAGAATAATTTCACTGTCCTGAAAATCCCCAGTGCTCCACCTATTCATCCTTCCTCCCCTGCCCTCTTCCTCTCCTCCCCGACTCCTAGAAACCACTTATCTTTTCATTGTCACTAAAGTTGTACCTCTTCTAGAATGTCATATAGTTGGAATCAGACTAGCTTCTTCCACTTAGCAGTATGTATTTAAGATTTCTCCATGTCTTTTCATAGCTTGATGACTCATTTCTTTTTATCACTGAATAATATTCCATGTGTCATGGATGTATCACAGTTTATCTATTCATCTATTGAAGGACATCATGGTTGCTTCCAGGTTTTGGTGATTATGAATAAAGCTACTGTAAACATTCACGTGTAAGTTTTTCAAAGATTTTATTTTTTTTCCTTTTTCTCCCCAAAGCCCCCGGTACATAGTTGTATATTCTTCGTTGTGGGTTCTTCTAGTTGTGGTATGTGGGACGCTGCCTCAGCGTGGTCTGACGAGCAGTGCCATGTCCGCGCCCAGGATTCGAACCAACGAAACACTGGGCCGCCTGCAGCGGAGCGCGCGAACTTAACCACTCGGCCACGGGGCCAGACCCTCACGTGTAAGTTTTTGTGTGACATAAATTGCCAACTTACTTGGGTAAATACCCAGAGGTGGGATTGTTGGATCTTAAAGTAAGAGGGTGTTTAGTTTTTTAAGAAAGTGCCAAATTGTCTTCCAATGTGGCTGAGCCATTTTGCATTCCCACCAGCAATGAATGAGAGTTCTTGTTGCTCCACACCCTTGTCGGCATTTGGTGTTGTCAGTGTTTTAGATTTTAGCCATTCTAATAGGTGTGTATTGGTATCTTGTTGTTTTTGTCTTCAATTTCCAAATTATATTTGATGTTGAGCATCTTTTCATATGCTTATTTGCCAACTTTATATCTTCTTTGGTGAGGTATCTGTTCAAATCTTTTGCCCACTTTTTTTTGTGTGTGAGGAAGATTGGCCCTGAGGCAACATCTGTTACCAATCTTCCTCTTTTTGCTTGAGGAAGATTGTCGCTGAGCTAACATCTATGCCAATCTTCCTCTATCTTGTATGGGATGCCGCCACAGCATGGCTTGACAAGTGGTGCTATGTCTGTGCCCAAGATCCAAACCTGTGAGCTGCAGGCCGCTGAAGCAGAGCACACGAACTTAACCACTACACCACAGGGCCGGCCCACTTTGCCTCCTTTTTAATTGGGTTGTTTTCTTACTGTTGAGTTTTAAGATTTTTTTTGCATATTGTGGATACAAGTCTTTTATCAGATACATGTTTTGCAAACATTTTCTTCCAGTCTGTGGCTTGTCTTTTCATTCTCTTAACAATGTCTTTTGCAGAGCACACATTTTTTTATTGTAATGAAGTCCAATCAATTTTTCTTTCATTGATTGTGCTGTGGGTGTTGCATCTAAAAAGCCACTGCCAAACCCGAGGTTACTTAGATTTTCTCTTATGACATCTAGAAGTTTTATAGTTTTGTGTTTTACATTTAGGTCTATGATCCATTTTAAGTTAATTTTTGTGAAAGGTGTAAGATTCATTTTTTTTTTGGCATGTGGATATCTAGTTCTGCCAGCACCATTTGTTGAGAAGACTATCCTTGGGGCCGGCCCCATAGCCGAGTGGTTAAGTTCGCACTCCACTTTTGTGGCCCAGGGTTCGGATCCTGGGTGCGGATATAGCACCGCTTGTCAGGCCATGCTGAGGCGGCATTCCACATAGCACAACCAGAGGCACTCACAACTAGAATATACAACTATATACCAGGGGGCTTTAGGGAGAAAAAAAAAAAAGATTGGCAAAAGATGTTAGCGCAAGTGCCAATCTTTAAAAAAAAAAAAAAGAAAAGACTATCCTTTCTCCGTTGGATTGCCTTTGCTCCTTTGTCAAAGATCAGTTGATTATATTTACGTGAGTCTGTTCTGGGCTCTCTATTCTGTTGCATTGATCTATTTGTTTATTCTTTTGATGATACCACACTGTCTTGATTACTGTAGCTTTATAGTGAGTCTTGAAGTTGGGTAGTGTCAGTCTTCTGGCTTTGATCTTCTTCAGTATGAATTTGGCTATTCTGGGTCTTTTGCCTTTCCATATAAACTTTAGGATCAGCTTGTCAATTTCCACAAAATAACTTTGTAGGATTTTGAGTGAGATTGTGTTCAATCTATAGATCAAGTCGAAGAACTGACATCTTAATATTGACTCTTCCTATTGATGAACATTGAATATCTCTCCATTTATTCATATCTTCTTTGATTTCTTACATCAGAGTTTTCCACATATAGATATTGAGATATTTCACATATTTCGCTAGGTTTATACCTAAGTGTTTCAACTTTTGGGTATAATATAAATGGTGTTCTGTTTTTAATTTCAAATTCCAATTGCTCATTGCTGATATATAGGAAAGTGATTGACTGTTGAATATTTACCTGTGTCCTGCAATTTTGCTATAATCATTTATTAGTTCCAGGAGGAATCTTTTTCATTTTGTCAATTCCTTGGGAATTTCATCCTGGATAATCATGTCATCTGCAGACAAAGACAGTTTTATTTCTTCCTTCCCCATCTTTATAGCTTTTACTTTGCTTCATGTTATTGCATTAGCTAGGACTTCCAGTTCGATATTCAATAGGAGTGGTTAGAGGGGATGTCCTTGATTTGTTCCTGATCTCAAGGTGAAAGCATCTAGTTTCTCACCATTAAGTATGATGATGGCTGTAGGCTTTTTATAGATGTCATTTATCAAGTTGAGGAACTTCCCCTCTGTTCTTAGTTTGCCAAGAGTTTTTAACATGAATTAATGTTGGATTTTGTCAAATGCTTTTTCTGCATCTGTTGATATGATCATGTAATTTTTCTTCTTTAGCCTGTTGATGTGATGAATTACATTAATTGACTTTTGAGTGTGAACCAGCCTTGCATATCTGGGGTTAATCCCAGTTTGTAATTCTTTTCATACATTGTTGGATTCGATCTGCTAATATTTTATTGAGGATTTTTGCATCTATGTTCATGAGAGATATTGGTCTTTAGGTTTCCTTTCTTGTAATGTATTGCCTGGTTTTGGTATTAGGGTAATGCTGATCTCATAGAATGAGTTAGGAAGTGTTCCTTCTGCTTTTATTTTCTAGAACAGATTGTAGAGAATTGGTATCATTTCTTCCTTAAATGTTTGGTAGAATTCTCCAGTGAACCCATCTGTGCCTGGTGGTTTCTGTTTTGGAAGGTTATTAATTATTAATTCAATTAAAAAATAGATTTAGGTCTATTCAGATAATCTATTTCTCTTTGTATGAATATTAGTAGATTGTCTCTTTCAAGGAATTGGTCCATTGCTTCTAAGTTATTAAATTTGTGGCCATAGAGTTGTTCATAATATTTTTTATTGTCCTTTTAATGTTTATGGGATCGGTAGTGATGGCCCCTTTTTCATTTCCAATATTAGCAATTTGTGTCTTCTCTCCTTTTATCTTGGTTAGCCTGGATAGCGATCTATCATTTTTTATATTTTCAAAAGAACCAACTTTTAGTTTCATTGATTTTCTCTATTTTCCCATTTTCAATTTCTTTGATTTTTGCTCTGATTTTTATATCTTTTTTTCTGCTTACTTTGGATTTAATTTGCTTTCTTCCTCTAGTTTACTGAGGTGGAAACTAAGATTATAAATTTTAGATCTTTTTTCTTTTATACTATATGCATCCAACGTGATGAATGTCCCTCTATGCACTGATTTCATTGCATCCCACAAATTTTGACAAGTGGTATTTTCATTTCCATTTAGTTCAAAATATTTTTTCAAATTCTCTTGAGATTTCTTCTTTGATCTATGTGTTATTTAGAAGTGTGTTTTATGGCCCAGAAAGTAGTCTATCTTAATGAATGTTCCATGTAAGCTTGAGAAGAAGGTGCATTCTGCTATTGTTGGATGAAGTATTCTATAAGTGTCAATTAGATCCAGTTTATTGATGATGCTGTTAGTTGAACTATATTCTTACTGATTTTCTACCTGCTGTATTTGTCAATCACTAATAGAGGAGTATTGAAGTCTCCAAGTACAATGGTGGATTTTTCTAGTTTTCCTTGCAGTTCTGTCAGTTTTTGCCTCATGTATTTTGACACTGTGTTGTTAAGCGTGTACACATTGAGGATTGTTAAGTCTTATTGGAAAACTGAGTCCTTTATTGTTATGTAATGCCCCTCTTTATCTCTGATATTTTCTGTGTTCTGAAGTGTTCTTTGTCTGAAATTAATATACCTACTCTAGCATTCTTTTGTTTGGTGTTTCTTTCTCCATCTTTCTCCATCTCTCTCCATCTCTTTACTTTTAATCTATCTATGTCTTTATATTTAAAATGGGTTTTTGTAGACAACATACAGTTGGGTCTTCTTTTTTTATTCACTTTGACAGTTTCTGTCTTTTAATTGGCATATTTAGACCATTCACATTTAAAATGATTATTGATATATTTGGATTAATATCTACCATTTTTGTAACTCTTTTCTGTTCATTGTCTTGGTTTCTATTTTGTCTTCCACTCTTTTTCTGCCTTCTGTGGTTTTAATTGAGATTTTTATAATGATTCAATTTTCTCTCCTCTCTTAACATATCAATTATACTTAAAAATTTTTTTTGGTGGTTTCCCTAGAGTTTGCAATATACATTTACAACGAATATAAGTCCACTTTCAAATAACACTGTATGACTTCACTGGTAGTTCAAGTACCTGGTACACAGTATTCCCAATTCTTCTCTCTTGTCCTTTATAATGTTGCTGTCATTCATTTCACTTATCCATATGCTATAATCACTGACTACCTTTTTGATATCATTATTTTGAACAAACTTATCTGTTAAATCAATTAGGAATATGAAAAATTAAATATTTTATTTTACCTTTATTTATTATTTCTCTAACATTCTTCCTTTCTTTACGTAGGTCTGAATTTCTGAACTGTATCATTTTCCTTCTCTCTGAAGCACTTCTTTTAACATTTTTTGCAAGGCAGGTATACTGGTGACAAATTCCCTCAATTTTCGTTTGTCTGAGAAAGTATTTCTCTTCACTTTTGAAGGACAGTTTTGATGGATACAGAATTCTAGGTTGGTGGTATTTTCCTTCCAATGCTTTAAATATTTCACTTCACTCTCTTCTTGCCTGCCTATTTTCTGAAAAGAAGTCTCATGTGATTCTTCTCCTTGCTCCTCTATAGAGACTGTTTTCATCTGGCTTCTTTCAAGATTTTCTCTTTGTCTTTGATTTTCTACAGTCTGAATACGGTATGCCCCAGTGCAGATTTTTTGCTATTTATCCTGCTTGCTGTTCTTTGAACTTCTTGGATCTGTTATTTGGTGACTGCCATTAATTTGGAAAAATTCTCTGCCAGTATTACTTTAAACATTCCTTTCTTTCTTCTCTTTCTGGTATTCCCATTACACATATGTTACACCTTTTGTAATTGTCTACAGTTCCTGGATATTCTGTTCTTTGTCTTTCATTCCTTTTTCTCTTTGATTTTCATTTCAGGAAGTTTCTGTTGTCATATTGAGAAGTTTCTGTTGTCATATCTTCTAGCTCATTGATTCTTACCTGCCTTGTCCAGTCCATTGATGAGCCCATCAAAAGCATTCTTCATTTCTGCTATTGTGTTTTTTATTTCTACCATTTCCTTGTTGGTTTTTTTTTAAGATTTTTAAAATTTTTTTCCTCAAAGCCCCCTGGTACATAGTTGTGTATTTTTAGTTGTGGGTCCTTCCAGTTGTGGCATGTGGGATGCCACCTCAACATGGTCTGATGAGCGGTGCCATGTCTGCGCCCAGGATTCGAACCGGTGAAACCCTGGGCTGCCAAAGCAGAGCACGCGAACTTAACCACTGGGCCACGGGGCCGGCCCCTACCATTTCCTTTTGATTCTTAGAGTTTTTATCTCCCAGAATTACTCATCTCTTCTCGCATGTTGTCCACTGTTTTCCACTAGAGCCCTTAGCTTATTAATAATAGTCAAACTCCAGATAAAATAATTCCAAAATCTCTGCCATATTTGAGTCTGGTTCTAATGCTTGCTTTGTCTCTTCAGAATGTACTTTTTTTTATTTTTAGCATGCCTTATACTTTTTTGTTGAAAGCCAGACATGATGTATTGGGTAAAAGAACTGAAGTAGATAGACTTTAGTGTGAGGTTTTATGTTTAGCTGGCTAGGAATTAGGCTGTGTTACTGTTTGCTATAGCTGTAGATGTCAAAGGCTATAATTTCCTCTAGCGTCCTTGCTTTTGTCTCCCCTGTCATTGTTGAGTTTCCCTAGAGGCTGGTTCTTAAATAGAGTCTGAGGCTTGCAATTCTTTTAGCTCTAATCCACTGTTATCATACAGGAGCACTATTGATGTAGTGGTAAGGTTGGGGTGAGGGGAAGCATTCTAGTCTGATGGTTAGATCTCAGTCTTTTAGTGAGCCTGTCTCCCTGAGCTGTGACCTTTACAAGTGCTTCTCAGTTTCCCTACCCTTCTCTTCAGCTGAGACAGGAAGGCTGGAAGGGGCTGAAGTTAAGTATTTCCCTCCCCCTTGGTCAGCTAGGCTTTGATGAAACCCAAGTTGCTTAGGCTCTGCTAAAACAGTTTCCCTTCAGGGCAGGCCTTGGTTAAGGAAAACAGGGAGCTCTGGACATGTTTCAAAATGATTGCTTTTCTCCTCCTGCTGTAAGCAGAAGGGCGTTTTTCTCCAATCTTTACAGTGACAACTTGTTGGGGTTCCTAGAGGTAAAACTCATGAAAGTGTGGAGTTCCCTTAAGGAAGACACCCCCAAAGTATTAACACTCAAGGTAGTTCATACTGAGCTTCTAGAAATTTGTCAATTACAGTTTAATGTGTTCCTTCTCATACTGGCTCCAACTCTGGATTTCTGCTCTTGGGCTTATGTTCCTGGTGAACTGTGTTTCTCTTTATCGGTCCGTCTCTCTAGTTTTCAGGGCAGCAGTTTGCCTGGTGATCTCAATTCTCTGAAGGATCTAAGAAGAGTTGTTTTTAGTCTGTTCAGTTTTTTCTTGTTGTGAAAATGAGAATGACTTCCATACTCTACATGTTGGACAGGAAATTGGAAGTAAATCCTTTCTTGCTTTTTAAAGTATGAGAGTTCTATATTTCCGTAATATTATGTGTTCACACATGGCTTATCATTCACACAGGGAAAGAGACGTCATGCTTTCTTTGAAAGATAACAGCTTAATCCACTAATTTATTTTTATATTCAGTTTGAGTCAAAGCTTTCATTTTCAATATTTATTATGGAATTTTATTCCCCTCCCCTTTTTTTTCTTCTTTTTCTCCCCAAAGCCCCCCCCCCCCCAGTACATAGTTGTGTATTCTAGTTGTAGGTCCTTCTGGCTTTGCTATGTGGGACGCCACCTCAGCATGGCCTGATGAACGGTGCCATGTCCGTGCCCAGGATCTGAACTGGCAAAACCTGGGCCACTGAAGGGGAGTGCGCAAACTTAACCACTCGGCCATGGGGATGGCCCCTGGAATAACTTTTTTTTTAAAAGATTTTATTTTTCCTTTTTCTCCCCAAAGCCCCCTGGTACATAGTTGTATATTTTTAGTTGTGGGTCCTTCTAGTTGTGACATGTGGGATGCCACCTCAGCATGGCTTGATGAGCAGTGCCAGGTCTGTACCCAGGGTCCAAACCAGTGAAACCCTGGGCCACCAAAGTGGAGTGCACGAACTTAACGACTGGGCCACGGGGCCGGCTCCTGGAATAACTTTTTTGAAACAACCACTTTTCATTTTTCTTTTCTTATTATGTTGTATGTATCTTACATGTTATATGTTGCCTTAAATCCTAATACAGAGAATAAATTGATGAATGAATAACAAGAAAGATAGTTTAAAGCAGAGAAAAGGGAACTCATTTAATTGGTGAAGGTAGAAGAATAAATGAGAAATACCTGGTTCATACCCAATGGTTTAATCTGCTTAATTTTTATCCAGAAATATTGTATGGAGATATAGTAAATTGAATTCCTAATTCAGCATAATGTCCAAGATATGGTGTTATTTTGGTTAATGGAATGTTATGATGAACTGAGAATGAACAGACAACCTGTGTTTTTTGTTATTTCCATCTTTTCTGTTGAAATGTGAAAACATGCATTAGTACATTTTTCAAATTTTACAAAGAATTATTGAAGTGAATTAAATATTCGATTCAAAGAATTCCATTGTAGCCACTTGCCAGCTTTGTTATCTTGGGCATATTATTTAATCCCTCTCTGTGTTAGTTTCCTCATCTGCAAAAAAGAGTAATGGTAATTCATGCATATTACTTAGCACAGTACTTGGTACACTGTAAGCCCTCAGAAAATTGTAGCTGTTATTATTGTCATTATTCATTATTGGTACATGTAAAGAACCACCTAGCTAGCTGTAGTAGGGGAAACAAAAAGCATAGAAGACTCAGCGAGTACTTAAGGTACTTACTGTGTAGGTAAGGGATACAAGAATTACAACACAAAACAGTTAAGTTCCATTGGGAGGCCATTGTTTATGACCTTTCTTGCCAAATGAGTGATCCACACTTCAGGCCTATAGAAGTACAGAGAGGGGAGACAACAGCTGGGCAGGCTAGGTTGAAAAAGGAAGGAGGAGGAGGAATGAAAGGAAGAAAAGGCAAGAGGGAAATAGGCAAGACCTCAATGAACTGGCTAGATTAAAAACGGGGAACAGGAACAGAACAAGCAAAGGCATAGTGGTTAAGTTCGCGTGCTCCACTTTGGAGGCCTGGGGTTCCCTGGCCTGGATCCCCGGCGTGGACCTAGGCACGGCTTATCAAGCCATGCTCTGGCAGGCGTCCCACATATAAAATAGAGGAAGATGGATGCAGATGTTAGCTCAGAGCCAATCTTCTTCAGCAAAAAGAGGAGGATTGGTGGTGGATTAGATCAGGGCTAATCTTCCTCAAAAAAAAAAAAATCAGATTGAGAAATGAACATGGCATGTTCTGGGGATCTGCTGTGAGGTTGTAGTGTCTCAGAGTCATCATTCACGTACCAAATTTCATTACAAGAAGACTATAGCTAGAAAAGTCAGACAATTTGACAGAATGTGCCTGACTCTTGGGACTTTCTCTAAATGGTGACAATGGAAATAGTAGGAAAAATAAAAAAGATAAAAACTCAACAAGGGAAAACAAAAGACTCTTTCTTGATAATGTGCCTTCTCCTGCAATAAATATGCAATATTATAAACCAAAATTCCCTCCTGGTGTGATTCTGTTTAATTGAGATACTGATGCACAGTACTATAAGACTACCAGTGGTGAGGGAGAACAAGGCGTGCTTGTGAAAAGGGCCCTGAAATGTCGAGGGAGTATTCTAGGTTATTCGAAATCATGCCATTTGTCTATTGCCTTTGGATTAAGGTCATCTCATCGTTCTCAGGGGAAGGATTGGTGAGAAGGAGCAGGCTGAGGCTAATGGACCTCAATTTCTGCCTTGGATCTGGTTGCTACTCTTGGGCAGCCACCAAATGACTAAGAGCTCTCTTTCCTCATCTCTTCACACCCCAGTCTTGAACAGCATGGTGGTCAGCCTTCTTGGGTCCTGTTTGGAAGGAACGGATCAAACACTCTTTTAAGCTGAAGTGTTAAGCAGAGTTTGGAAATGATAGAATGCATTTGTCTAACGGAAGGACAGGTTTGGCCATGGAGACCCCTGAAGTCTAAGTCTCTATGTTAAAAAAGGGCAGAAGGGCCAATTTAATGCCTTGCAATTCCTCTGTCTGACTCCCTGTTGCAGCAGAAGTTTTGAGGTGGTGGGTGGGCCCATAGAATTCATTGGATATTATTGGAAATTTCTTCTGGTTAAAATGAAGAAATATCCAAGAAACGACCAGGGTGGGGTGTTAGAGTTGGGGACGTGGGCTGGGGCCAATCACATTGTGAGACACCCCCCACCCTCCCCGCTTTTGGACTTTCCCTCCCTCCTTATGGTGATTTCCATTCTGGTGAAACCCCTTCAGGTGACCAGTGGAGTGAAAAGGAGAGTAGGAAAGAGAGAAAAAGCCAGCTCTGTTGCTGGACCTTGGGATGGGGGCTGTGGAAGGAGATGTCAGGAACTCTTTTGCCTAAGAACCTGAGTTCTGTTTTTCCTTTCTCTTATACAGCCCAGCTGGCCAGAGCCATCTCCTTGTGTCCCACTGGCTACTACCCACAGGAGGTACCGAACTGCCAGCCTCCCTTTACTACCCAGCCTCCTAAACCTGATCAACAGCTCTGGACCAAGCTGTCAACATGGATTTCTTCCTCTGCTAGGTCACCACAGCCTCCTTTTCCACTTCCTATTGAAAAACATCCTTTATTTCCTCCTTTGTCTCCCGCATTCAAGGGAGAAGTGGACAAAGACTTTTTCCTGGTCTCTACCTTGCCTCATTTTGTTTCCCTAAAGCAAGATTCTTGGGCCTGGAATAGGAGAAAGTTGTGCTCCAAATCTGTGATGCCCATAGCAGCTCTCATTTTGTCTGGGTGCTGTGCTTCGGATGGGTCTAGGCATATCAGTTAGGTACCCAGGCCTGAATGCCAGAATTCAAACTTTTGTGTGCCTTGATTTGGAAAGTAAAGAGCATGTGTAGGAGGTGTCTTTTCTATTCTAGAGTCTAAAATATTGTCATGTAAATGTTGGGAATTCAGACATTCACCTTAAGATGTACCCTTTGCATGGGGTGGGGGACTACAGCTCACTGCAGTTGAAAATTATACTTATACCATTTCACCCAGGGTCCCTTCCCCATAGCTACATGTGGATATCTGAGAAGGAGCAAGTGTGACATTGAACAAGGCAAACCACAAATTATCAATTTCAAGGAGAATATTAATTGCTTAATGACAATTTCCAAGCTATTAACCTTTATTCCTAAAAGAGTTAATTCAGCACAAGTGCAGAGCTGGCCTTTGCTCATGGGTGTGCCACTGGTTGGCAGACTGAGCTTTGCAAGGAGATGGGGAGAAATGAGGGCTGCTGTGGTGGAAGCACATATAGCCTTTTGTGAGGAGGGTACACATTTCATCCCTCTCTCAAGGACTGAAATTGTGGACGCCAGGAGACTGAATGCCTGCAGGAGAGGTTGATGACTCTTCCTAAAGGTAGAATGACTCAGTGATGAGGCTTTGGTGGGAGCTTTGGGTCTTCAGCCTTTTGAAGGAAAGAGTTCTGGGCAGGATGGAGGTGGTAAGCACTGAGGCATTGGACCCAGGCTGGTATGTGTTGCCCATATCTGGATGATCCAGGTCTCAGGGGAGGGCATGGCCACCAAGAGGCTGGTCTTCTCTGGGATGAACTCTGTGTGCTTTCTTGGGCGGGCCACTCCACTGCTCTAGGCCTATGTCCCAAATTTGTGAAATGAAGTGAGAGGATTGGATGACCCCAAAAACCCCTTGCAGTGCAGAAAGACTATTGAGGTCTCTTCCTTTAAACCGAGTACACAAGAGAAAGGTGCTTTGCTTGGAAGAGCCACGTGACACAATGGGACTTGTTCTCTGTGGTTGCCAGCCTTTTACTGCAGGGCCCATGAACATTTGTCTCACTTGCCAAGATATCTTGTGTGAGAGTTCCACAAAAGAAAATGAGAATATGCCTGCTAAGAAAGATGATGTGGCTAAGGCAAGGATTTGCTCTCACTGGAACGCCATACCGCCTTGGCTTAATGGGAGAGAGCATCAGGAAAGCCTTAAATTAATCCCCAAATAAAAGTCATGTCATGGAGCATTCTTATGATGAGGGGTATGTGATGAGGGTTATGTTGTCATAGCAACTGACTCCTGAGGTGTCCATTCAAGGTTTTGAGAACCCCAGTATAAGAAGTCAAAGGAGACCAAGTTGGGCTTACCAGTCAGGAAGTTCAGTGAAGGACTCTATTTGAGCTCCACTATTTTACTTCCAGGATTCCAACACTTCCCAGAGGGGTCACCTCAGCACCAAGTGGCTGCATGGTAAAACAGGAGCTCCATATATGTCCTTAGAGCACGTCCAGTTATAAGCACAACACCCCATAATCAGAACTCAGGCAAAGGTATTTCTGTTCTTTTTAAAACAACTCAGAACAAACTCCATTCCCCTACTTTGTATACATTTCTAGTAACTCTTCTCTTTATGTAAAAACTCACTATTCACATTTGTCTCAAGGGAGATTGTACGATTTGATGTGAAACAACTTTAGACATTCTAGAAAGCGAGATCCAGAACTTTTAGATTACTGTAAAATGCTGAAACTACTATATTCTTCCCCAGATCGTGGCTACAACTTTTCAGCCAAAATTAACATCTACGAAGACCACCTGTCTTGGGTCAACCTGCTTCCTGGTAGCCAATGTTAATGACTGTTTTACAAATCAGTGTTATTTCGTTATATTAGAAAAATTAATTTCTGATCTTTACTTTTGAGGTATTTGAAGTGTATTTTAATAGAAATGCTTTTGTGGGATTACTTGTAGAAGATCTCTCCCTTTTGGAACTTAGACTGAGAGGAAATTATTATCTGCAGCAATTTTTTTTTTTTAAGGATTGGCACCTGAGCTAACAACCGTTGCCAATCTTTTTTTTTTTTTTTTTTTTCTGCTTTATTTCCCAAACCCCCCTGGTACACAGTTGTATATCTTAGTTGCAGGTCCTTCTAGTTGTGGGATGTGGGACGCCGCCTCAACGTGGCCTGACGAGCGGTGCCATGTCTGCGCCCAGGATCTGAACCCTGGGCCGCCACAGCGGAGCGCGCGAACTTAACCACTAGGCCACGGAGCCAGCCCCTGCAGCAATGTTTTGGATATACCCTCTGCTACATCTCAGCACCCTGACTTAATTCTTCTGGAACCTGGAAGAAGTAGAGATGCATTGAAAACAGTATATATGTCTCTTTGAGACCCCATATGTCATGGGAAAGGGTATTCGCTATTCTTCCAGGCACCCTGAGCGTGGAAAAAGCATGTTCTCTGTTAGAGCATGTGAGACTAGATATGAGTGTTAACTGCAGGATTCGAGCTGAGGACCACTTGGCTTTCAGTCCCAGCACGGCAAAGTCACGTGTTCGATTGGGAACAGAGAGTAGAGTCAGAACTTGGTCTGATAGTGTCCTGTGGCTTTTATTTGTACAGACCCTGTAGTTCTGTTCTTAGGGTACTTAAAGCATTGAGGAACCTGATGTTCAAAAAGAAGGATGGGGTCAACACTGGGAGACAAGAAATTTTGTTTTCCGAATCATCTGGTGTGGCCGGCCATGGGCATGCACAGGTGCATTCCTGGGTGTTCCTCACTCCCAGCACGGGCTGGCCCCTCAGGGTAGCATTAATCTCCTCTCTGTGCAGAAGGCCCACGTTACATGCAACTGCTTTGCTTACGTTTAATACCTACCAGTCGGAAGGGAGGAGAGAAGAGAGGAGTGAAAGTTGTGGACAACATAGCAAAAAGCACATGCTTTCCTCAAAAAATAGACCTTTCTTTCCACCGGGAGCATATAAGCTCTGTGAAACTGGCCATTTAATTTTTTTTTTTTTGAGGAAGATTGGCCCTGAGCTAACTACTGCCAATCCTCCTCTTTTTGCTGGGGAAGACTGGCCCTGAGCTAACATCCATGACCATCTTCCTCTACTTTCTATGTGGGACGCCTACCACAGCATGGCGTGCCAAGCGGTGCCATGTCCGCACCGGGATCCAAACCGGCGAACCCCGGGCCACCGAGAAGCAGAACGAGCTCACTTAACCGCTGCACCACCGGGCCGGCCCTGAAACTGGTCTTTGACTGTGGGAAGAAATTCTGCTGTAACCATGGCACCTTATCCTAGCATTCACTTCATAGTAGGACCTTGGTGTTCACAATTCCCCACTTTTAACAGAAACCTCCCTTCAAGAAGCGTTGCATTGCTCGAGATTGCTCAAAGCTAAGGTTGTACTAAGAAGAACTTAATGCTTTTCAAAAAGTGCCCTGGCCTCCTTCTCTGTGCTCCATTTTTGTCTTTGTCATTTTCTATGCTGGAAATTTCACATGAAGAAGGCATCATGAACAAACGACTGCTTCTATCTACTGAGTGATGTTCTGGGTCATTCCTCAGAGGACCAACTCTCCCTGCTTCGAGCAGCCATGAACCAAAGGATTCCCTTTCAGCGTTGAATTAGCAGGAATCCAGGTTCTCTCAAGGATGATGCAGGTGACATAACACATTTGAAGGTGTGATTGTCTGCCTTGGAGCTGGGGCAGGTACAATAAGCCTCTCTCTGGCTTTGATGGAGTCTCCTCTTCTGTTTCCTTGGAAGCAGCAGGACCTTCGGGCCAGAATGCCTCCTATTCCCCAACGTCTTTCACAAAAATGGAGGACAGTGAACAGAATCTTGAGCATACTGAATGAGAGTTCAGCAGCCACCTTCCCATAAAGCCCTGTGATTAGCCTCTTAGGAAGTTCCCTTATAGTCCAGCATTGGGCCTAAATGTTCAAATTAGCCTGGATGGGGCTCCACCCTGTCTAGAAACACACTGTTCTCACACTAGGGACTCATCCCGCCTCATCTTGCATATGCATGTGGTCCCAAAGGGTGAGGATGAGGATGGAATGATGGAAGACAGAGGAGAAAAAGTGTGGCTCAGCGTAAACAAGCCTTGGGTACTTGGAAAACTTCTGTGATGTGTACAGACCTATTGATGGTGACTCAGGGATTCACCTCATGAAAGGAGGCCTCCTTGCCATTCTCTTTGAATGGCATTCCATTAGAAATTCCCATCCCTGCGCTATTAACTACAATTGATGCACAAAAACAAACATGCTGAGAAGGCACGTCTTTATTGAAAAATACAAAAGTGTGCCCTACTCAATAAACAGGGCACTGACTTTGTTCATTTATTCAACTCATTTAACAGGCACTTGGGCAAGTGCTCTAGAGGCTGTGCTATGCACAATTAGAATGTGGCAGAACACTGTTTTCCAAACACAGTTATGAAGACCATAACTTAGTAAAGAGGGACCACAAAATGGCCACTGATGATAGGGGCCCATTCCAGGGCACAAGAGGCAAGGCCAAAGGGAGGCAAGGGTGGAGGAGGCATGGGTGGCACAGGCTGCCCTGGTGACAGTGGCTTCAGAAGAACTCATTTCAAATTGGACTCCAGAAAAAGGATGGCATATAGGGCCCTTCAAGGATTATGCTCACAGGGTGGCTGGGGGCCCTTTTTAAAAAAAAGATGGGGGGCACATTTCTGAACACTAATGCCCTCTGAGATTTTCTCAATTTGATTTCCTGCACTTAAACCAAACTTTGAGTCAGAGAAAAAAGAGATTAGCCTAGTATATTAAGCAATTAACGTCATAAAAGAAAAGCACTACAACATAAACTTCTTTATGACATCAGATTGTCAACACCACTGGGAGGAGCTAGGTCTTTGTTGGTAAGATATTTTGGGAAAGTGACCACCCCAGCCCCTTCCCCTCCATTCACCCGCAGTGACCATCTATGACGTGCCGAGCTTTGGACCAGCCTTCTGGCTTTGTCTCTCTCCTCCCGCCTTCGATGTTCTTGGAGGGTTTTCCCGGCTCTTGGATGTGGGGCTAGCTGATGAATGGCACTTCCTTCCTGCTATTCATGCTGTGCCTGGTCACAGGATGAAGCAGTGTCGGTCTCCTGACAGTGGAGCATCCTGCTGTCCCACTGCCTCTGCCCCGTGCTCTCGGGGGATCGTGTCTCCCTGGCTGTGGGGGAAGCTGAGCATGGTGAGAGCTCCTTCAGTCTAAAGTCCACATCCAGCAGGAGGGGGGTGGACTTTGGAACAGGTTTCCCTCAAGGGTATCGAAGGGGTCCTTCACCCTCTGAAACCTCTGGGGAGGGGAAAAGATGGGGTGACAAGGAAGGGCTAGTCAGGGAGGGCCCAGGGGTGTGTGGCTCCTCTGACTGGGATCTCAGAGTTGCTGATGCCCTGGACACTGCCTTGCTATTTCAGCCTGTAGGGGTAAGGAAAATTTAGCCCAACTGGGTCTAAATTCACTGACATTCACCAGCATCAGACCCGCAGCCCATTCCCCTCACTGCACTCCCGGACGTGCTGTGGAGCAGAGCAAAGAAGGTCATCCTGAACGCTGTTTTTATTTTGGACAAATTCTCTCTTAACACAACTGATGGTCCTCTATGGTCTCGCATGGTAACCTTTCACCTAGGAGTCAGACATCACTGCCTGAGCCAAGGAAAAAGTATTTCGGAGGAATGGAAAGCCTCCCTCGACCCACCAAAGAAATGCCACAGAACCTGCCTCTTCCAGACAGTACCGTCCCAAAGAGAGACCCTTCCAGGTCAGAAATTCCTCAAGAGAATACTCACTCCTAACGCTGGCTTTGCGCCCCAAGTTGGGCTGGATGCCACTCTTTTCTAACCAGTTCACCCTTCTTGGGTCAGTGGGACTTTATCCAAAATCGTTCTACTCTGTTTCAAGCTTTAGACAAAGTTCCAGTTCAGAAACCTCTCTCTCAGCCTCCACCATCAAGTCACGCTCTCAGCAAGGTTTTCAGACTGACCCAGGAGACCATGGGAGAAAAGCGAACGGTAGGGCTGCCCCTTGCTGCCCTGCTTTCCTACAGGCTAACAGCCACTGCAGGAGGCCCAGGCCCTGGGACTTTTCAGCTGTCCGCCAGCCGGCCTGCCAGTCCAGAAGGGTCTCCGTCTCGGTGGCAGTAAATAGACCTGCGCGCCTTGCTCGGGTTGTGTGTTCTTGGAGTGGGGATCATTCCCTGACCCCAGTGCCTGAATACGCACACATTCGCTCCTTTAGCTAAGAGCTCAGGCCCGGTGTTCAATCTTTGCAAGAACTTAATACAGTGGACCCCTCTCCTAACCTAAGACCTCGATGCATGAAGGTCCCTCCTTCCCAGATGAGACGGAGCCTCGACATGACTCCACACAGAAGTGCTCCCTAGGAGATCCCAGTGTTAGAAGGAACTGACCTTTACTTCTGTTTCCCTTTGGACAGGGAACTGGAGAAGCAGTTTGGTTCTCTTGGACTTTTTTGTTTTCCCTTTAGGAACTCAAGTTCCCTCTGACAGTGCACCATTCTGGTAAGCTGGGCTTTACACGTCCCCTGTTCGACTCGCCCAAGCCCCCAAAATTCAAAACTCACTTCCCAAACATGCAGAAGGCAACCAAAACAACAAGGTGAGATTGTCGAGAACAAAAGCGTCCAAGTCCTGAAGCAGGTTTTAGAGTGGCTGCCCTGCGGATTCGCTTTCTGCAGGTTTCCTGACCTGCGCTCTGGCTTCAGCCACATCCAGAAGTAGTCCAAGCTCCTTTCTGAGGGGAGAAAATGGCAAACCGGCTTCGGAGTCACGGAGGAAACCCGAGAGATAAGGTAGGTTTCGTGCTTGTTTTCCAAGCTCTGTTCTCCCAAATGCCCCAGCATCGTGCACTTCTGTAAGCCCCAGCTGCAGGCTCGCCTCAGGGACGATTTTCCTTTGTGTGCCAAGTTGAAGGGAGCGCTGAAAAGCTCAGCTCTCTGGATTCGTACATTTTAAGGGAGTATTTAAAACTCAAGACGAATGCACAAGAATCCCACGACGACCAAATGATCACAGTTTGAAATAAAGGCAAGATCCCACCGCGCACTCGCACCACGGTGCCTCCGTCTCCTCACCCTGATCTCCATCCCGATGCAACAGAAGGTTCTTTACCAAAACAGACGCGCGGCCCCGGTTTCCTGACTGGACTCCCTTAGGGACGGCCTGCAGGTATTTCCCTTGATGCCCTGGAGGCATCGCCCCCACCTCAGGCTCCAGGGCGGGCAGACGCCAGTGGCTGGAGCCCCCTGGGGAGCTCTGGCTCCGGGGTGGGGGTGGGGGGAGAGACAGAGAGCTGGGAAAGAAGCCAAGGCACCCCGGGACTGAGGCGTCCAGTGTCCTAGAGAATGCGCGCCTCCAGAGCAAGCCGCTTACCGCGCCAACACGTCGGGGTATTGAGTGCGCTGCAAAACGCTTTCCAGCCCCTTGAGCTGCAACCCGGTGAACGTGTGACGGTGGAGACGTTGCTGTCTGTCGCGGGGCTGCGGACCCTCGGTGGCCGCGTGGGCCGCCTGCTGCTGCTGCTTCTCTTGGTCCCTGGGGCCCGGAGCTCCTGTGACAACGTGGCCTTGTCCTTCTGCTGCTGCTTCCTGCTCAGTTTCGGACCTTGGATCCTCCTCGACGACGTCTTCCCCTGCTCCAATCCCTGAGATCACGACAGGCTTGGTATCTGGAAAGGAAAAGAGAGACGTCTGGGCGTTGGAGCGCAGGATGCGTGGGGCACAGGCCCGCCACCTGAGAGCAGCGACCGTGGCCGCACAGCAGCGGTGGCCCGTGCTCAGGCCTCTCCCAGGGAAAGGACGCTTCCTTGAGTTGGCCACAGCACCTGTCCCGGGCCAGGCACTCACCTTGCAGTT
>NC_060276.1:27804090-27804655 GCF_021613505.1 Equus quagga | reverse complement strand
CATACATATACATATGTATGTATACCCCACATCTTCTTTATCCATTCATCTATTTCCACACTCTACAGCATGAATTTCCCAAAGACGTTTTCCCCTGGTTTTACTGAGCTATAATGGATAAGCAGCACCGTCTAGGTTTGAGGTGTCCAGCACTGTACTTTGACTTACCCATATTGTGAAGTGATCACCACAGTCAGTTTAATTAACCTCCATCATTGCTCACATAGTTACAAACCAAAAAAGAAAAGGAAAAAAATATTCTTTTCCTTGTGATGGGAACTCCTAGGATTTACTCTCAGCAACGTTCAGAGATACCGTAGAGCGGTGGTAACTGTGCTCGTCACGTCGTGCATTACAGCACCAGTACTCATTTATCTTCTCACTGGAGGTTTGTACCTTTTGACCACTTTCGTCCAATTCCCACCCCACCCCCCAGCCCCTGCCTCTGGTAAGCACAAATCTGATCTTTTTCTACAAGTTTTTTTTTTTCTAGATTCTAAATATAAGTGAGATCATACAGCATTTGTCTGAAGAAAATGTTAATGGATGTCCCCCCCCCCCCGCC
>NC_060276.1:27775321-27803990 GCF_021613505.1 Equus quagga | reverse complement strand
TTTTTTTTTTTTTTTTTGGAAGATTAGCCCTGAGCTAACATCCGCTGCCAATCCTCCTCTTTTTGCTGAGGAAGACTGGCCCTGAGCAAACATCTGTGCCCATCTTCCTCTAGTTTACATGTGGGACGCCTCCCACAGCATGGCTTGCCAAGCAGTGCCATGTCCGCACCCGGGATCCCAATTGGCAAACCCCAGACTGCCAAAGCAGAATGTGTGACCTAATGGCTGTGCCACTGGGCAGGCCCCCAGTAAGAGTTGTTTCATGAAACAAGTATTGTAAATACAGAACTAGGATCAGCCTATACCTCAGTTAGCCCACTCACCAGGTCACTGCTTGGAGAGAAGTGGCCGTGAACAAGGCCCAACATATCTGGTGGTTTGAAGCACCTGTTCAGTAGGACACCCAGCTCCTCCCCAGGAGAGACAGGAATATCAACTTCTCTGCCTTGTTGTCGCTTCAAGTAACCCCTTAGGCAGCCCAGCCCAAGGGTTGGGGTCTCAATATCCCTCTGCGGAAGGACTAGAATGATGTCGTCCTCAATAGTAGATCAAAATGTGACAAGAGCAAAGGCAGGCTAGCTGTTTACAAAGGCGACTCCTCCAAGTGTGCTTAAAGTTCTGGCCTTGGACTGCCATCTCTTGCCTTGTGGGTTCCCTCACTGCCATAGCGGTCCAAGGGGAGAAGGACACCCTCTCGACTCCGACTACTTTAGGGGAGGAAAAATAATTTTCCCCTAACCTGTCAATCTAAAAACAAGAAACTAGTTCAAGAAGCAAAGCATTTATTTGGGATGAAAAAATTGCATTTCAGCGTACACAGATTTGAGCAGCAACTCAAACAGTGTCCCATTAGGGAGCAAAAGTCAGGGGTTTTTAAAGACAAAGTGACAATGTTTGCATAAATTGTTTACAAAGAATTTTACTCAGTGCGGGAGGTAGAAAACTAATCTTGGCTAAACATGTTTGGTTGCTAAGGCCATCACTAAGCAAAAGTGTAGCACTGTAGCAAGGTGCAGGTGTTCTTGCAGAAGCCCTGAAATATTTGCGATCAGGCCCAGTTCAAAAGTTCACGGTTCCATTTGGTGAGGACGTGCATACCCACTTCCTTAATGGCCTCCCAGCTCCATTTAAAAACCTCTTGACATAAGTGGCTCCATTTTATTTCACCTTTCACAATCCTTCTAGGTTCTTGGCTGAGACATACCTTTAATAAAGATTAACAGGAGAAACACAAACAGAAGTTTAGTAGCATGTATACCCCCTGTATACAGGGGAGAGACCCAGGAAAACTGAGTAACTCTCTGAAATGGCCTGAGCCATCATGTTAAAAACCACCTCCAGCTAAAGGCAAAAGAGGGTGTTCGGGAGGTGGGTAGCCAGTTATGAGAGGTTACCAGGCAAAGCACGGTAAACAAGGGTAAGGTTGTTATGCAGATTTATTTCAGGGGCCTTCTCCATTGATGAGAGTTTCTAGAAACTTAGTCATCCCCCTCTTCCTGGTACAGAATGGGAGATGTCCTTACAGATGGAGATTTCCCTTATAAATGTAAATGTCTCTTATATAAGGGTAACTTCTACTCAGTTTTCAGAGCTTCTCCTATGTCTGCTGTTGCTTAAAAATAATCAGCTTAAAATAATCCTTATGCTAGAAAGGCATATTTTGGGGTGGCAAATTCTGCTCCCTTTTAGTACCATAAATCACCAGCCTGGCCATGGGAAGCTCCTCCTACTATAGCCCATTATCAGGTCAGGGGTAGCCCACCTTCACTCCAGAGGCACACATTCCTCCTTTTTTTTCTGTTTAGGCCCACAGGTCTTGCAAGGTCTAGCACCTGTCTAGGGAGGGAACCAGCCGGGCAGGCTGATCTTCACTGAGCAGCCTTGTACCTCTCACCTCAAAAGTCATTTCCAATGTCATGGGTTTACTCAAATACTGACAGTACAGCTTGGCCAGGTTAAGGAGGCACAGAGTGATACCACAAACAATGTTGCATATAATATAGCACAGACAAATGCAACAGCAAACCGATGCAGAGGCATTTCAAATTGAATCCCAAACAAGATCATTTTGCCAACTGACTGTTCTACCAACTGAGTGGACCCCATGTCAATTTCTTGATCACCTCCAAAATCCTCCCCTTTCCTCATCACCACTTATAGTAAGTTAGAGGAATTTTAGAGCTGATCAAGGAAAAAGATATGACTGTGAAGTGGTAGAAGCAACAATGTACTTTATTTGGGTGATGACTTGACAGGTTTGCCTACAGGTGTAGGCATCATCCTTTTCTATAAGATGGGAATATTAAGTCATTGAATTGATGAGAGGAATCAATGACATAATGTATATAAGTTGTCTCCCACAATGCCTAGCCAGAGAGTAAGCACACAGAATTGTTCACTACAGTGATTCCCTATCATCTCCCATTAACCCATTATAACCTGTCATCCCACATTTCCTATATGGCATAAGGGAAAGAGGCCTGATTAGGAGGCAAGAGGTCTGGGTCCTTGCCGCAGCTCTATTATTTTCTATCTTTGAACAAGCCACTTAACCTGTTATATCTCTGTTGTCCCATCTATAGAATTATGTTAGCCTTATCAATCTATTCAGAAAAGCCTTACCAATGTATTCAGAATAGGTCTAGTAGGGGCTGGCACGGTAGCATAGTGGTTAAGTTCGTGCCCTCTGCTTCAGTGGCCTGGGCTTCTCAGGTTCGGATCCTCAGCGTGGACCTACACACTGCTCATCCAGCCATGCTGTGGCAGTATCCCATGTACAAAATAGAGGAAGACTGGCACAGACGTTAGCTCAGGGACAATCTTCCTCACCAAAAAAAAAGAGAGAGAGAGAGAATAAGTCTAGTGATGAAAAGATATCAGGAGTGTTTCAAAAAAATCAGGAGGGGCTGGCCCCGTGGCCAAGTGGTTAAGTTCGCACGCTCTGCTTTGGTGGCCCAGGGTTTCACCGGTTCGAATCCTGGGCGCAGACATGGCACTGTTCATCAAGCCACTCTGAGGCGGCGTCCCACATGCCACAACTAGAAGGACCCACAACTAAAAATAGACAACTATGTACCGGGGGGCTTTGGGAGAAAAAGGAAAAATAAGATCTTTAAAAAAAAATCAGGAAAAGAAAATAAAGGAGTCAATGTGTTATGTAAACAAAGAATCATTTAATGCATTGTTTTCTACAATTTGGAGGGTCTTAGTCATGTTTCTACTCTCCACTCCACTTTTCCAGGCCAATGCTTCCCATTCGTCCTTTCTCCCCAAATACAGAGAAAGGAAATCAGATGACTAGTAGGGAGAAGAATTTTTAAAAGTAAGCATAGTGGATATTTGATGATGCTAAAGACATGTCCATGTTCTGGCTGTGATAATGATACTGAAATTATGTGTATTAAAAATGGGTATCATTTAAACATACAGACTGAAATACTAATGAAATGATGTGATGTCTAGGTTTGCTTCAAAATAATCATGGGTTGAGTGCAAGGGTGTTGGAGAATTGGTAAGGTTATTGATGAAACAAGATTGGATCTGAACGATAATTGCTGAAACTGGGTCATAGCTGTATGAGGGTTCATTTTACGATTTTATCTGCTTTTGTATACACTGGATGTTTTCCATAATAATTATTTTTCAAAAAGATCAAGGGTTGAAAACCTAAATGCTTACAGGGCCAGACAGGTAACATAAATGAGGAAAACAAGCAGACTGGAGACTGTGGTGACCTGGAAAAGGATATGTGTCCTCCAAAGGGGAAGACTAATACTCAGGTGCAGTTCGGTTTTTCTAGGTGGGAGCGGGGCGCCCAGGCTGGAAGATTTTCCACTTTGTAAAGATTGGCCAGAAATAAAAATATTTATATGAAACCTTCTATTCTTTAAATCTTGGCAATCAATTCAAACATGTTTTATACAAAAGTGTGCTGGTCATCTAAAATAGGTCTGAGGACGAGACACAGGAAGCAGCTGCCAGTTTGCAACCTTTGCCTGAGAAGGTAATTTTAGGCAATTTTCAAAACTCTGGAACAGTACAATGTAATTGAAAGCATTTCTTACAGCAACAGGCTTGCTGATGCAAAAAGCTGTCTCTGGTAATAGCTCTCTTCCTGGTACAGGCCCCCTATCTAAATTCTTTTAGGCAGTTAAGGGAGAGGTAAAAAGCTTTCCCTTTATTGGACCTCGATGGACTTCAGCTTGAAATAATCCACATGCCAAGGTGGCACATTCTGCGGTAGCATATTCTGTTCCCTTTCACCATCAGTCCGCCCTGTTTTTCCTCATTATAAGTCCTGCTCCCATATATGCTTTTTCTCTGCCCTCAGCCCTGCCTGTGGGTTTCTCTAACTTTGTCCTTCACTCTTATGACCAAGTTCTGATCTTAAACCCCTAACTATGGAAGACCAAGACATCACAAGTGTGAAGACAGGACGCCTCGCAATAACAAATCAGGCTTCAGGCCTCACATCACTTAAACTTCCTTTCTGGCACATGTTGCAACTTCACGCAGGCAGCTTGGGAGAGCCTTAAGAAACATTATGCCTCAACAGGCAAGGTAAGAGGCTGAGAATGTCAGAGCATCCTAGAGAAGGAAAAGAGATTTCAAAGATTTCTTTGTAAAGAAACATTTTTTTCTAAAACTCATCAGTTCGTTCAATCTCCTTTGTTTCTTTTTCTTCAGTTAAACTGAAGTAAAATTTAAATTTAATAATTGTTTATATTCAAAAAGCATATGTAATATGATCTCAGTCTTATTAAATTCTCTCCCTGCAGGCATGCATCCATTAATCCATCCTTCTTCATCTTTGTCTGCATAGAGATGTCTGTGAGAATGTTCACCAATGTCAAACCCGATTATTTCTTGGTTATGAAATGCAGGTAGATTTGCTCTTTCTGCTTTTCACATCTAGGAATCACTTGAATTTTTATCATGGCAAATTATGCTGTTTTTAGATTTTATTTTATTTTTAAAATTTTTTATTTTTCTTCTTCTCCCCAAAGCCCCCCAGTACTTAGTTGTATATTTTAGTTGTGGCATGTGGGACACCGCCTCAGCATGGCCTGATGAGCGGTGCCGTGTCCGCGCCCAGGATCCAAACGGGCAAAACCCTGGGCTGCATGCGAACTTAACCACTTGGCCACCGAGCCAGCCCCCAAATTATGCTTTTTATGGCTACAAGGAAGTATAGAGGCAATGGACAGAAATTCGAAATTTTTTAAAAAGTCATCAACTCTTTAATTTTGTTCATTTGAATAAGAGGGAATAAACTTGAGTTGCCAAATAAAATACAGCATCCACAGTTAAATTTGAAATTCAGATAAACAATGATTAATGTTTTTATAAATATCTCCTAAATATTGGTTGGGACATACTGAAGGAGAGCAGAATATGCCACCCCAGAATGTGCCACCTTGGCATGTGGGTTATTTCAAGCAGAAGACCACTGGGGCCCAGCAGGCAAAGGCAGAGCTTTTTACCTCTCTCACAACTGCTTACAAAGTTTTAGATGGGGGCCTGTACCAAGAGGAGAGCTATTACCAGAGACAACTTTTTATATCAGAAAGAATTTATCTGCACGGCGGGGCAAACAGTTGTTTACCAAACATTTGCTCTCCTCATCTTCCTGTGAATTGTCCTCCTCCCCTTTGAAGCCCCAGACCCCTCCCCCTTCTCCTTAGCTCAGGGTGGTACACAAGCCTCAAGTACCTGACTGCTGGGGAGTCTCATATTTTTATGGGGCTCCCATATGCATGAAATTTGTTTTTCTCCTGTCAATCTGTCTTATGTCAACTTGACTATTAGACCAACCAAAGAACCTCGAAGGGAAAAAGGGAAAAGTTTTCCGCCCCTACAATACTTACCCAAAAATGTGTTCGTTTTTAATCTGTAATTCAAATTTAACTTGAGCTTTATATTTCTATTTGCTTAATCTTGCAACTAAAATCAAGACATTGTCAGTAGCTTAGAAAATACTTTGAATACTTTGTCCATTTCCTCCCATCCAATTGTGACTTTTCTTTTAATTTGGGAGAGAGTCAGAAAAAAATAATATGTACTTCACTTTGAGCTATTACTATGCATACACATACATAAGATATATATGACCCAGGGTACCCTACACACACGCACACAGAACTCAAAACAGAAGAATTGGCTGTTGTTCATACGGCCACTCTGTGAAAAGTATTTTGTGGTCCGTCATCCTTCCCTTCACTCATTTCCAGTATGAGGCTTAGAAAGTAAATGATCTCCTATCCAGCTTAGACTAGGGGTGCCTCATATGGAATAGGAAGGATGAAAGGAAACTGTTGCCCCACCAGCATAGTTACACCAATACTCACACCTGACATTAGCCTGAGTCCTCCCAACGGTCCAAGAAGGGTTTTGCCAGCGACCGGGAACCTTTCCCATGGAGGTGGCAGGTTCTGGGAGCTAACGCAACCGAGATTTTTCCAGTCTCGCGAGGGCACCCCCTCCTCTGGAAGCCACGGCTTCAGGGAGGAGCGTCGCAGTTTGTCGAAGAGCCTGCAGCACAGCAAAGCTGTGGCTCCCGGTGGAGCCACAGCTCTTGCTGACTCTCCTGCCCTCAGCCTGTGCTTAGGAGGGCCTAGGGCATCAGCTGAGTGGCCTCAGCCAAAGCCTCTGAAACTAGTCCTTCTGCTCCTGCTGGTGGTCATGCTAGTGAAAACAACCCTTTGGGCCCCGGGGCACCCTCTTCACTTTTGAATCCTCATCTGCATATTCAGTCGGCTCCCCTTCCTGGACTACAAGACTTGGCCATGGGGCCGACCCCGTGGCCAAGTGGTTAAGTTCAGGCGCTCTGCTTCAGCCGCCCAAGGTTTCACTGGTTGGGATCCTGGGTGTGGCCATGGCATTGCTCATCAGGCCATGCTGAGGCGGCGCCCCACTTGCCACAACTAGAAGGACCCACAAGTAAAATATACAACTATGTACTGGGGGGATTTGGGGAGAACAAGTAGAAAAAAAGAAAAGAAGATTGGCAACAGTTGTTAGCTTCCCTTGCAGGAGCCCACCTGCCTGTGGTGTCACCTCACCTATAATATTGCTTCTGACCGTTCACATGTCCCTCCCCTGCCTGCCTTGAACCCATTTTCATCCCTTTTGTCAATCCATCTATGGTAACCTCCTGTTCACGGGTCTTCCTTACATTTCCCCTTTTTTTCTGCTCCCTTCATGCAGTTCCCTGGTCTCCCTCCACCTTCTTATGACCTGGAGCAGACATGTCCAAAAGCTGCAGATCTACTGGAATTGTAACATTTACTTGCTTTATGTTGATACCATTCTTGAGCATTTATTTATTTCCCACTATACTGAGCTCCTGGAAAGGTGACATACCTTATTCATCACAGAATTTACAGTGCCTAGCACTTTGTATACTCTCAAACATTGCTTGTTGAATGAATGAACAGACATATTAGGTTCAATATGATAAGAGGATATGTAAGTACAAATGCTTTGTAGGGAATTGGGAGTGGTTGATATTAAGGATTTAAATTGGAGAAGAAAAAACCTTCCTCTGAGACAAGATAATTAGATGAACGCAGGAAAAGTGATTTTCTAAGTGTAGGGTTGGAAAACTTTTCTCTTCTTCCCTTCTAGGTTCTTTGGCTTGTTTAATAATCAAATGGACACAAGACAAATTAACAGGAGAAAAACAAATTTCATACATATGGGTGCCCCATAAAAATATGAGACTCCCCAGCAGTCAGGTTCTTGAGGCTTGTGTACCACCCTGAGCTAAGGAGAAGGGGTAGGGGTCTGGGGCTTCAAAGGGGAGGAAGAAAATTCACAGGAAGATGAGAAGAGCAAATGTTTGGTACACAACTGTTTGCCCTGCCATGCAGATAAATTCTTTCTGATATAAAAAGTTGTCTCTGGTAACAGCTCTCTTCTTGGTACAGGCCCCCTATCTAAATTCTTTTAGGCAGTTAAGGGAGAGGTAAATAGCTTTTCCTGAGTCTGCTGGGTCTTCATTGCCTTCAGGTCAAGACAATCCACATGCCAAAATAGTACATTTTGGGGTGGCGTGTTCTGCTTCCCCTCATAATCTGTATATGAGGCAATCTTGAGAAAGTTCTTATTAAGTGTTCTCATTCTTAATTTTGAAGAATCATGCAAAGATGAGATCAGATGTCTAAAGAGAGAGTATTGGCATGGAAAAATGGATGGCGGAGAAAGGAGAAAAGAAAAAAGTTATAATTATTGTTATGTAAGTCTTAATATCTATCTGTTTGTCGGGCACTATACCAAGAAAGGCAACACTTTGTCCCCTTTTCTCAAAATCATCATTGGACCCAGAGTTAAGTGGATGCTACAATCAACCCAGTTTCCATGGACATCAGTCCAAGAATGGTTTGAACAGCCTTTGAACATTTCTGTATGTATGTTGACCAGTGTTCATTTGAGTCTTCAAATTAGCATCTTAAGCTCAGTTTTCCTCATTCAAGTTCCCCATGTTGCAGCTCTAGACTGGGGTGGGGTGATGTGATGGTTAATTTTATGTGTCAAGCTGACTGCACTAAGGGTTGCCCCAGATAACTGATAAAACATTATTTTGGGGTGCGTCTGTGAGGGTGTTTCCAGAAGAGATTAGCGTCTGAATTGGTAGACTGAGGAAAGAAGATCACTCTCACCAACTGAAATCATACATTCCACTGAGGGACTGAATCGAACAAAAAGGCAGAGGAGGGGCAAATTTTCTCTCTTTTCTTGAGCTGGGACATCCATCTTCTCTTGCCCTCAGACATTGGTGCTCCTGACTTTTGGGACTTCAGACTCGGATCAGGACTTACACCATTGCCCTTCTAATTCTCAGGCCTTCACACTCAGACGGAATTACACCACCAGCTTTCCTCATTCCCCAACTTACAGACTTCACATAGTGGGATTTCTTGTCCTCCATAATTGTAGGAGCCAATTCCTATTTTATCTATATCTACCTCTATGTCTATAATCTCCTGTTGGTTCTGTTTCTCTGGAGAACTCTGGCTAATATGGGAAGGAGTGCAGGAGAAGGTCATCTGCTTTGGGAAGAACAGAATCTTCTAGGGCTTCCTGTCCCAAATTGAGAAGAGATAAGGAACGGAGGTGTCTGGAGGCACAGATTCTTATAAAACAAGCTCTCCATAGCTCTTAGACTATGCCAATTCAGCCAAAGTGAATTGCTATAAACTCTGTATTTACAAGCAACAACAAAACAAAAGTTTTTGGTAAATTGGTAAATTTTGTAGGCTTTGGTGAGTTAGCCACACAGTAATTTGATCCTTCAAAAAAAAGCCCACTGGGGCCGCCCGGTGGTGCAGCCGTGAAGTTCACACCTTCTGCTTCTCGGCGCCCCGGGGTTCGTGGGTTCGGATCCCGGGTGCGGACATGGCACCACTTGGCAAAAGCCATGCTGTGGCAGGCATCCCACATATAAAGTAGAGGAAGATGGGCACGGATGTTAGCTCAGGGCCAGTCTTCCTCAGCAAAATGAGGAGGATTGGCAGCAGTTAGCTCAGGGCTAATCTTCCTCAAAAAAAAAAAAAAAAACAGGTTAAAAAAAATAAAACAACAAACCAAAATATAGACAATTTAAAACAATGGGGATTGGTTAAATGCATTGATACATCTAGCTGACAGAATGTTTATACAGTTATTAAAAGTCATACTGAAGAATAGAAATACACTTAATAATATAATGTTATAAAATATGATGTTGATTATGTCAATAAAACTACTCTATGAGGTGTATGCATTGGAAAACATTTAACAGCATATTTACCAAAATATGAACAGCGATTATCTCCAAATAGTGGATTACTAGTTATTGTCAGAGCTACCAAACATTTAAAGAATAAATGATACCAATTCTTTACATTTTCTTTCAGAAAATAGAAGCACAGGAAATAATTTCTAACTCATTCTATGAGGTCAGCATTCTCCTAACACCAAAGCCAGATAAAGTCATTACAAGAAAAGGAACACGACAGACCAATATCTCTGAACAAGATTTCTCTCTTTAAACCTCTTGGCAGACACCGCTGTTGCCCAGAAAGCCAAACCAGCCTGTGGGGAGACGGACAAAAATCAGCCTGTGAGTTACTCCCTCAGGGAATCACCAGACAGGTCAAAATGCATAATCTTTTTAAAACAAGGTCCATATTATCTCTCTAGTGCCAGAAAGTTAGACCAGGAACACAAGCTGCCATCCCTACACCTGCTCCTGCCCCAGAGGGAGATGAGAGATGTTAGGCTAGTGGGCAAAAATTCTGCAATACTCTGTTTCCAAAATTCAGCTGTCCTTTTTTCATAAGCAGCCCACAGTTTGCTCTAAGTTTTTGAATAGATGCCAGAGTTCCAGAAATGTTGATTCTCTCAGTCCCTGAGCTAACATCTGCTGCCAATCCTCCTCTTTTTGCTGAGGAAGACTGGCCCTGAGCCAACATCCATACCCATCTTCCTCTGTTTTATATGTGGGGCGCCTACCACAGCATGGCGTGCCAAGCGGTGCCATCTCCACACCAGGATCCGAACCGGAGAACCCCGGGCGGCCAAAGCAGAACCTGCGAACTTAACCACTGCGCCACCAGGCCGCCCCGACAAATCACTCTTTGTCCTCCCTCCGACTGACATCCTAGTTCTTTTTCTTCCCTTTCCTTCCTAATGAGAGGCCAGATGGGCAGAATGGTGGGAAGGGTCAGAGGCATGGTCAACTTCGGGCTCTGAGTGATGGATGGGGAGAACCACTGCGGATGCTTTTTGTGGAGCACCCCACTCCTTACAACCTCTGAAACCTGACTGACCAGATCCTTGTTTGGAGCAGCAGCTGCCGCAGAAGCCTCAGAAGAATTCCTTAAGCATCTGCTCCCCAGGGTTCCCAGGAGTGGTTATGAGTGCTGCTACAGCAACAACAATTCCAACCAACGGGAAGTAAAGCCTAAACATTTCTGCCTGCTTCAGTTCAGTCAAGGAGGGCAGAATTGGAGACAATTGAGGGAAGGAGCAGGTAGTCAGTCACAGAAACTCTCTGACCTCAATAATACGGCCAGCCTGTGGTGTCCATACTCAGTTTCTTCTCAGCAAGAGATGAGCTTGCAGGGCTGTGCCAGGAGGAATAGTAATAATAAGGCTCACAGCTGGTATGTATTGGGGTCCTTAGTATGTGCCAGTCACTGTGTGAAGGGCTCTGGGAGTCAAGTCATTTACTCCTCATAAAGGATATTAGTATTTTCATATTAAATTTCAAAAAAGAGACACAGCATTAATTTGCTCAAGTCTCAAACCTCGAGCTGTCTGGGCTTTTACTTGGTTATTCCTAAATTCTGAGATCGAGGACTCTGTTGCATGTTTCTTTTAAAGATATCGTTTATGAAATACAGATGAGGAAGAGTATACTATAATGGTTATCAGCACAGAGTCAGGAGCAATCTACATGACGTTTCCCTTTTTCAAATCCCTCGCATATGAAATGGAGATGAGAGTAATGTCTACTGAATAGAATTTGGATGAGGATTAAATCAGACTGTTCATTGAAAGACTGAGAATAGTACCTGGTACATTATAACCTTTCTCTATAAGGTTTAAATATTATTCCTGTTATTAAGATTATTCGTAGTAGGAGTATAAATGGTGATCTTTTAAATGGTCCTAATTGATGAAAGAAAAAGATGATGACCTATGTAAGAACCCAGTTTTATTTTATTAATATTATTAGTCCATGAAATCTTCAAGGCTGGGAGCCTCTGCCCTTAACCTCTGTGCTTCGTATCTGGAGTGGTTGATTTCTCATATGAAGACAATTGGTCTTGGGGCCGGCCCAGTGGTGCAGCAGTTAAGTTTGCACGTTCTGCTTTGGCGGCCCGGGGTTCACCAGTTTGGATCCCAGGTGCGGACATGGCACCGCTTGGCAAGCCATGCTGTGGCAGGCATCCCACATATAAAAGTAGAGGAAGATGGGCACGGATGTTAGCTCAGGGCCAGTCTTCCTTAGCAAAAAGAGGAGGATTGGCAGCAGCTGTTAGCTCAGGGCTAATCTTCCTCCAAAAAAAAAAAAAAAAAAGACAATGCGAACAAAGACAAGAAAGTGCTTTGCTAGGTGTCCTCTCTATTCAGGAAGAAGTGCGAGCTCGCTGCCTGGAAGACACCACACAAATCCACGACCCACACACAGAGTCTGTACTTCTGAGACGGCATGGAGAGGTGAGAACATGTAGCTTAATACGAAGAAGAAAAACTTTGGACTCAGAGGGTTTCAAATCCCAGCCCTGCTGCATACTGGCTTTGTGACTTTAGGCAGGTTGTTTCGGCTTTCTGAGCCTCGTCTGTACAATGAGATCTTAATAGTAGTTATTTCATAGAGCTGAAAACAAGATGAAATGAATAAATTCATGTGGAGCACTCAGAACAAGGCCAAGCATGCTGCAGGTTCAATAAACATTAGCTACCGCAATGATGATTGAGACTAACAACAACAGACGATAAAAAAGTAGAGGAAACAGAAAGAGCCCACTGCTTCCCTGAAGCTGGGAGAATTTTCTCAGTGCTACAGGGACCGGGTGTATCTTGAGCTCTCATTCGTAAGGGTCAACGCCCAGCATCCAAGGCAGAAGGCAGATTTGTATGGACACTGTCATTGATGAGCACACAGGCTCCAGAGCTATGACTGCTGTCAGTGATGATGACTGGCCTCAGTTCTGCTTACTGTCTGAATCCCATTAAGCCCATCAGACCAACTGCTATGAACCTTCTAGTGCCACAGCAGGCCCCAAACCATCGCCTTGCCCTCTTTCTGGGCATGGAAAAAGTGGCTACTGCAAAAATAGCAAAAATTTGCCAACAAAAAGAACAATGTAAAAATGGTAATCGGGCGCCCTCTTCTGGACTATCTGGGCAAGGGCTTTCCCAAAGAGATCTCTGAGTCTGGTTACTCGATAATGGGGCCTCAAAGGAGAAGATTGATGGGCTCCCCACTAAGAAACTCAGGGCCAGGTACCAGGTCATAGGAGACTTGATAGGTAGTCCTGCTAGGGTCTGTATAGTGATGGCCCTCTGCCTTTCCTGGTGAATGTGGAGATGAATCAGAGAGTCCCAGTGTCTTAGTCTTAATCAGCTCAGGACACAATTATTGGCCTGTTATTGGGCCTTGGTGGATACTGAGCACATTATCCATGGCTGTGAAGTAATCTTGAGACCAGAAATCCTAATCATGTCATGGATCCAAGCAAATGTCTCAAATCACCTGGTAGAGATGGCTCAGGAATCGTGCACACTAAAATATAAATGGCACATACAAGAATGAGCAAAACTCGGCCCAGATGGGGTCTCACAACTCCATGAAAAGGTCTCAGGAGTGTCCCTCTGGCTCCCCCGGGCATATTGCCCAAGGAGCCACTGCCTCCAATGGCCCAATGAGGTCCCAGATATAAAGACCTCCTGGACCCCAAATGGGCCTGGTTCACTGATGGCTCCTCCTGGATAACTACTAACAAGCAGGAATGGGGTGCAGCTGCCATCCAACCTGAGCGAGGCCTTCCCTTTATCAAGTTTGGTAAGGGATGCTCATCACAATGGGCGGAGCTTCACGCAGTATCGATGGCCCAGGCCACCTCAACAAAAGAGGCTTGCTGTATTATCACTGACTCATGGACCATGGCTAATGGCCTCACCATTTGGTCCAACCTCCTGCAAGACTCAGACTGGCATATAGAATAAGCCTTCCTGTGAGGAAAAGACGTTTGGGTAAAAGGCAGTTCTGCTCCTAATAAGCTTTTTGTTACTCATGTGGATGCTCACCAGAAAGGCCCCTACACTGACGAGGGGGAACATAACGAATGAGCAGACCGTGCTTGTCAACTAAACATGGAGACTGAAGTGTACTCTTCAGAAGTGCAAGCAGACGTGCCTCCTGGATCCACAAGAGGATGGCCAGTGGGAATTCAGAAACCATCCTAGATTTGGCCTGCAAGCATGGACTGCCACTGTCGTCAGAAGAAGACATAGGGAGAAAGCTCCTTGACGTTGGTCTTCGCAATGACATTTTGGATATGACATCAAAAGCACAAGCAGCAAAAGCAAGTACAAACAAGTGGAACTACATCAAACTAAAAAGCTTCTGCATAGCAAAGGAAACCATCAGCAAAATGAAAAGGCAACCTACTGAATGGGAGAAAATACTTATAAACCATATATCTGAGAAGATGTTAATATCCAAAATAGATAAGGAACTCATCCAACTCAATAGCAAAAAAAGAAAAAACCTGATTAAAAAATGGGCAAAAGACCCGAATAGACATTTTTCTAAAGAAGACATACAAATTGCCAACAGGTACATGAAAAGGTGTTCCATATTACTAACCATCAGAGAAATGTAAATCAAAACCACAATGAGATATCACCTCACACCTGTTAGAATGGCTATTATCAAAAAGACAAGCAATAACGAGAGTTAGCGAGGATGTGGAGAAAAGGGAACCCTTGTGCACTGTTGGTGGGAATGTAAACCGGTACAGCCATTATGGAAACCAGTATGGAGATTCTTCAAAAAATTAAAAATTGAACTACCATATGATCCAACAATCCCACTTCTGGGTATATATCTGAAGGGAAGGAAATCAGTAGCTCAAAGAAATATCTGCATTCCCATGTTCATTGCAGCAGCATTCAAATTATTCACAATAGCCAAAATATGAAAACAACCTAAGCGTCTGTAGACAGATGAGTGAATAAAGAAAATTATATACATATATATAATCTCCTGGGATTTGTGACAACACGGATGAAGCTGCAGGACATCATGCTAAGTGAAATAAGCCAGACAGAGGAAGACAAATACCGTATGATCTCACTCAAATGTGGAGTCTAAAAAAAAATTGAAAGTTGAATTCATAGAAACAGAGTGTTGAACGGTGGTTACCAGGGGCCAGGAGGTGAGAGAATTGGGGAGATGTTGGTCAAAGGGTACAAACTTCCACTTATAAGATGAATAAGTTCCGGGGATCTAATGTACAGCATGGTGACTACAGTTAATAATACTGTATTTTATACTTGAAATTTGCTAAGAGAGCAGATCTTAAGCATTGTCATCACAAAAAAAGGTAAGTATGTGAGGCGACGCATGTGTCATTTAACTCAATTGTGGTAACCATTTCACAATGTGTATGTATATCAAACATCATGTTGCACACTTTAAATAGATACAATTTTATTTGTCAATTATACCTCAATAAAGCTGTGAAAAATTTTAAAATAAAAATAAAATGTCAATTAAGTCCATTGATTGACAGTTCTGTTTAGTTCAACTATATCCAGACTGATTTTCTGCTTACTGGATCTGTCAATTACTAATAGAGCAGGTGCTGAAGTCTCACATTAATAGTGGGTTATCTATTTCTTCTTGAATTTTTATCAGTTTTTGCTTCCTGTGTTTTGACACTCTGTTGTTAGGTGCTTATACTTGTGTTTTCTTGGAGAATTGACCCCTTTATCATTATGTAATATCCTCTTTGATAAATTTCCTTGTTCTAATGTCTTTTTTTGTCTGACATTAATATAGCTACTCCAGGTTTCTTCTGATTAGTGCTGGCGTGGTACACCTTTCTCCATCCTTTTACTTTTACTATACGTGTATTTTTATATTTAAATTGGGTTTCTTGTAGACAACATATAGTCCAGTCTTGTTTTTCATTTACTCTTACAGTCTCTTCTTTTAATTGGTATATATAGACCATTCACATTTAAAGTGATTATTGATATAGTTAGATTTATATCTATCATGTTTGTAAATGTTTCATATTTGTTGCAATTGTTTTTGTATTACAAAAAATTTATTTTTCTTGTGATAAGAACTTTTAAGATTTACTCTCTTAGCAACTTTCTAATATACAATCAAGTATTATTTTTATTTATTTATTTATTTAATTGCAGTATGCAATTGTTTTTTATTTCTTTTTCTTTTTTAGTCTTTCTCCCTTTTCCACCTTCTCTGGTTTTAATTGAGAATATTTTATTATTTTCTCTTCTCTCTCAGCATATCAATTATATTTCTTTTCAATTTTTTTTTTCTTTCTGCTTTTTCTCCTCAAATCTCCCCAGCACGTAGTTGTATATTTTAGTTGTGAGTCCTTCTAGTTGTGGCACATGGGACGCTGCCTCAGCGTGACCTGACGAGCGGTGCCAGGTCCGCAAGCAGGATCCAAACTGGTGAAACCCTGGGCCGCTGCAGCAAAGCGCACAAACTTAACCACTCGGCCACAGGGCCAGCCCCTCTTTTCAATTTTTTAATAATTGCCCTAGACCTAGAGTGTGAAGTATAAATTAATAACTAATCTAAGTCCACCTTCAAATAACACTCTACCACTTCACGGGTAGTTCAGGTATCTCATAACAGAGAATTCCCAATTCCTCCCTCCCATCCCCATAACACTGCTGCGATTCACTTCCCTTATCTATATGCTGTAATCAGCCAATACATTGTGGCTGTTATTACTTTGAACAGTTATCCACTGGATTAAATACGAATAAAAAATAAAAGATTTTATTTTAATCTTCATTTATTCTTTCTCTAACACTTCTCCTTTCTTTATGTAGATCCAAATTTCTGACCAATATCATATTCCTTGTCTCTGAAGAGCATCTTTTAACATTTACCAGTCACAAATTCTCTCAGTTTTGTTAGTCTGAGTGTTATGGATTGAATTGTGTCCCTCCAAAATTTATATGCCGAAGCCCCTAACTCCCAGTGTGCCTGTGTTTGGAGATAGGACCTTTAAAGAGGTAATTAATGTTAAATGTGGTCAGAAGGGTAGGGCCTTAATGCAATGTGACTGGTGTCCTTATAAGAAAAGGAAGAGGCACCAGGGATGCCCACACCCAGAGAGAAAAGGCCATTGTGAGCACACAGTGAGAAGGCAGCTGTCTGCAAGCCAAGGAAAGAGACCTCGGGGCCAGGGGGGGGGGCGGGAAGGGGGGGCGGGGCGGGAACAACCCTACAGGCACCTTGATCTTTGACTTCCGGCCTCCAGAATTGTGAGAAAATAAATTCCTGTTGTTTAAGCCCCCTGGTCTGTGGTATTTTGTTATGGCAGCCTAGCTGACTAACACACCAAGAAAGTCTTTATTTTCCCCTTACTTTTGAAGGGTGATTTTCCTGTATATAGACTCCAAGGTTGGTGGAGTTTTTTCTTTCAAAACAGTAACATTTCATTCTACTCTCTTCTTGCTTGCGTGATTTCTGAAGCTAAGTCTGGTAATAATTCTCATCTTTGTTCCTCTCTAGGTGCTGTGCTTTTATTCTCTGACTTCTTTCAAGATTTTCTCTTTGTCTTTGGTTTTCTGTGATTTGAATATAATATGCGTCAGTGTATGTATGTTTTTTGTTATTTATCCTGCTTGGTGTTCTCTGAGCTTCCTAGATTTGTGATGTGGTTTCTGTCATTAATTTTAGAAAAATCCCAGCCATTATAACTTCAAATATTTCCTCTGTTTCTTTCTCTCTTTCTTTTGTTTTTGGCAGTCCCATTATGCATATGCTAAACCTTTTGTAATTGTCCTACCATTTTTAGATATTCTATTCCATTTTTTATTCATTAATTTTTCTCCTTACTTTTCAGGTTGGGAAGTTTCTATTGACATTATCTTCAAGTTCTCTGATTCTAACTCCAGCCCTTTCCAATCATCTGATGGGTCTGTCAAATGTATTCTTTATTTCTGTCAGTGTTTTTTATTTCTAGTATTTCCTTTGTATTCTTTCTTAGAGTTTCTACTCTCTATTTATATTATTTATCTGTTCTTGCACATTGTCCACTTTTTCCACTTAATCACACGTATTTTTAATTCCCAGTCTGATAATTTCAAAATCTCTGCCATATCAAAATCTGGTTCTGACACTTGCTTTGTCTTTTCAGATTGTTTCTTCTTTCCTTTTATCATGCCATGTATTTTTTGTGTTGAAAGACAGTCATGAATTATCAAGTATTGGGAAGTACATAAGCCTTTAGTGTGACATTTTATTTTTATTTGGCTGTGAGATATGCTGTGTTTACTGTTTTCTGTATCTGTAGTATCAGAGGATTCAATTTCCGCTAGTGTCTTTTTTTCTGTCCCCTGACATATTTGGTTTTCCATAGAAATCCCATCTTAAATAGAGTTTGAGCCTTGCAGTTCTCTCAGCTGTAATCCACAGATATTATACAGGAGCCCTATTGATGTTCGGTCAAGACTGGGTTGAGGAAAAGCAATCTATAATCCTGCGGTTAGGTCTCAGTCTTTTAGTGTCCCCCTGGGCTGTGACCTTCACAAGTGCTTCTCAGCTTTCTTCCCCCTTATGTGAAGGGGGAAGGCTAGAGCATTTGAAGTTTGGTAATTTCCCTTACCTCAAGTCCAATAAAGCTCTAGTAAAGTCTTCTCCCTTGCTGGGTAGGCCTATGTTGTGGAGAATGCTCCTAGCTTATTTCAAAATGCTTGCTTCTCGCCTCTCCCTGGCCAAACAGGAGGCAATTTTTCTCTGATTTTTGCCAAGAAAATCTATTGAGGATCCTAGGGGTAAACGCCATGATTGTGTGCAGCGGGGACTCCCTTAGTTTAGGCCCCCAGGAGTTTGTTTTTTTTTTTAAAGATTTTATTATTATTTTTTTTTCCTTTTTCTCCCCAAAGCCCCCCAGTACATAGTTGTATATTCTTCGTTGTGGGTCCTTCTAGTTGTGGCATGTGGGATGCTGCCTCAGCGTGGTCTGATGAGCAGTGCCATGTCCGTGCCCAGGATTCGAACCAACGAAACACTGGGCCGCCTGCACCGGAGCGCGCAAACTTAACCACTCGGCCACGGGGCCAGCCCACCCCCCCCAGGAGTTTTTAACTCTCAAGCTATCCACATTCAGCCACTAGCAATTCACTGAAGTTACCATTGAAGTCCTGGTTATGGACTCCAGCAGTTTCTGCCTCAGGCGTACAGTATTTGCTATAATCTGTAACCTCTATAATTGCATTTTTCTCCAATTTTGGGGTTGCAATTTGTCTGTTGACCTCAATTCCCTGATGTATCCAAGAAAAGTCATTGATTTTTTTATCTGTTCATATTTTTTCTTGTTGTGAGGATGGGAGTGATGACTTGCAAGCTGTTTACATGTTGGAGTGGAATCTTTCCTTTAGATTTTAGACATTGTTTCCCTTCGCTTCTTGGGACATACTAAAACATCTGATCTAAAGTCTTTGCCTAGTAATCCCAAAGCCTACACTTCCTTGAGGACAGCTGCATTGATTGCTTTTTCCTCCCTGTATATGGACCATACTTTCTTGATTCTTTGCATACGTCATAAAATTTTGTTAAAAACTGGACATTTTGAATATTATAATGAGGCTACTCTGGAAGTTAGATTTCCCTCCTGCCAGCCTTTGTTGTTGCTGCTTCTTGTAGTTATTGTTTGTTCAGGACTTTCCCGAAACCATTCTGTAAAGACTCTATTCTTTTTTGTGTATAGCCACTGAAGTCTCAGCTCAGTCAGCTTAGTGGCCAGCTAATGATGAACAGAGATTTCCTTAAATGTCTGGAACAAATAAATGTCTCAGTCATTTCTGAGAGGCTCTGTGTGTATGTTGGGGCATGTTTTCATCATTCAACCAGGCAGTTTACAACTCTGCATTAACCTTCACTAGCCTCAAGGTCAGCCAGAGGTGAGAACTCAGGGCCTTCTCACACTTTCCTGAGCATGCACAATGCCCTAAGCATGTACTTGGCCTTGTAGAGTCCCAGGAGGTTTTCAAAGATGTCAGAGCTTTTCAAAGCTCCTATGGACATCTAGCTGCCTAGCCTATTCTTTTAAGCTTTTTGGTTAGTCTATTTTCAAGTGTGATCTATTGCTTTAGGCATCCTCCACTAAAACACTTTCTAGGGAATGTTTTTGGTAAACGCCCCCAAGGAGAGGTGTTTTAGCACTGGACAAGCTCCCAGTCAGTTCAAATAAAGACAAGTCTTCGGAGTACGGTCTTCGAGTGAACCATCAGACAGGTTAAATAACAAACAGTCTTTGGGAATGAGGCTTTGAAAGAGGACCATTCTGCTCCCTCATGTACTGAGAATGTGGGCTATTATTTTTTTCAGGCTACCACACAGAGCTGTGGAGTGGAAGATGGGACTAGGGCAATCTAAAATACCATAAAGCCTATTGTTCTCACTGAGATTCAGCCATTTTTGTTGAATAAACACTCCCAAGTTGGGAGCATAAAATAAGGCAGTGTTTTGGAAACCTTTTTTCCAGTAACTCAAATAAACATAGAGTTACCATATGACCCAGCAATTCAACTCCTGGGTATATATTCAAGAGCATTGAAACTATATGTTTACACATAAATTTGTATGTCAATGCTTATAGCAGTATTATTCATAATGGCCAAAATATATCATATGATTCTCTTTATAAGAAATTCCAGAATAGGTAAGTCCATTAAGGACCTGGCGGTAGGGAGAATAAGGAGTAACTGCGACAAGTATGGGGTTTCTTTTGTGAATGAGGAAATATTCTGCAATTAGATAGTATTGAGGAGTGGCACAACCTTGTGAATATACTAAAAACCACTGAATTATGCACTTTAAAATGATATGTGAAATATCTCAATATAAAAAAGAAGGAAGTCCTGATACATGGATGAACCTTGAAAACATGCTAAGTGAAAGAAGCCACGCACAAAAGGCCGTGTATTGTATGATTTCATCTGTTAGGAATGTCCAGAATGTTGGCAGCCATAGACAGGAAGAAGAGTAGTGGGTGCCAGGGCCTGGGGAGGGGGGAATGGTGAGTGACTGCTAATGGCTATGAAATTTCTTTTGGGGTTGTGGAAAATGTTCTAGAAATAGATAGTGAGGATTGGTGCACAAATTTGCAAATATACTAAAAATCACTGAATTGTACATTTTAACAGGGTGAACATGATGGTATGTGAATTATATCTCAATAAAAATATTATTTTACAAAGGAAAAAATAATGCTATAGAGAGCATAAATTCGTTCATGTATTCAAAAAATATTTATGGAGCATCTACTGTTTACCTGACATTTCTAGGGACTAGGGACTGAGAATTGAACAAAAGTCCTTTCCCTCATGGACCATATATTCTGGTATTAGAAGAAAAGCAATAAGATAAATAATGAAAATCTAAGATCTGACGTAGTGCATAGGAACAAAAAGACTAGGGAAGGAAGAATAGTGCAATTAGAGATAAGATGAATCCATCTTCACCATGCTCTAAACACCCCTCCACATGGGAACAGTGAGTTGTGTCCACTGGATTACAGATGGAGGGTGTGGAGCCAGAAATCCCTGATCTTCCCTTGTTCCCACCTAACCGGGCTTCCTAGGGCCTAGGAAAGTGCCCTTAGGGCTGTAGGCTTTGATGGGCTGGCCAGAGGAACAGAGACAGCAGGAAACTCCTCCCGGGGGTGAGGAAGTTTGCCTCCACCAATTTCAACTGGTTTCTCTTCCAAGGAAATACAGTGAGTAGGGATTTCAAGCCATTCTTTATCCACCCCACCAGTTATGCAAAGTAACCCAGGGCCTTTTTACTAAAGCTGCCAGGATAAGACATAAGAAAGGGTCAGAGCCAGGCACAGGAGGAAAAACAAATTCATGAGCATGTACATCTGACTGTACAGTGAATACATTCCAAAGCTAAATCAAAATGATTTTTGGTCCACTCATATCCTCTCTGTTAATATGAGCATTCTAAAGTTGGTGCTAGAAAATTCCTTTTTTAGAGGAGCCTCTCCCACCTTAGGCCACTAGACCCCACATTTAATGCACCAGCACTAGCAAAATGTTTTACTGGGAATATAAGATACATCTATGGAAATGTACACTTATGATTATACAAACACTGGAAAATATGATTGTGCTTTTCACTTTCAAAGACTATCATGGTTTGATTTTGGAAGTCAGATGGGGACAACGTTCACTTATTCGAGTTGCCTTTGGTATCATCTTCTAGGGTTTCTGGACTTCAAACTTTGCATCAAACTAGAGCCATTTTGTTGTTCTTCACCGTGATGTACCGAACTAGAGTGGCCAGCTTACTGAAATGAATTCCTCACTTTGCCTAGGCCCAGTTCCACTGTGCATTCACCATATGAGAGCCACTTTGTGCTTCCGCTGGGGGTTTTAGCTTCTGCAAACAATCCTTCACATCATCTCTAGAGCACACTCAAGAGTATAAAGTTATTTGTTTTCTGGTTTCCTGATTGCCCTTCATATATGATCTAGCCCATTGTTTCTGCTCATTAGGGTCCCAAAGGCAACAAGTAAGTTTCCTCAAAATAAACAAAGGTAATGATGTCGCTTTATTCATATTTGCCAAAACTTGGAAGCAACCAAGATGTCCTTCAGTAGGTGAATGGATAAATAGACTGTGGTGCATCCAGACAATGGAATATTGTTCAGCACTAAAAAGAAATGAGCTACTAAGCCATTAAAAGACACGGAAGAAACTTAAACGCACATTACTAAGTGAAAGAAGCCAATCTGAAAAGGCTACATATTATATGATTCCAACTACACGACATTCTGGAAAAGGAAAAACTATGGAGACAATAAAAAGATCAGTGGTAGTCAGGGGTTACAGAGGGAGCGATGAATAGGAAGAGCACAAAAGTTTTAGGGCAGTGAAAATACTCTGCATGATACTATAATGATGAATGTATGTCATACATTTGTCCAAACCCACAGAATGTACACCACCAAGAGTCCCCTGGTTAATTCTCCAAGCTCCTTTGGGGCCTCGCTCCTGATATCTTGCCACATGGCCTCTCCTGGAATATATGAAACCTTCCCAACTCAGGATCTTTCCAACACCTCTCACCTGCCTTATTCTTATTTATCCCTCAGGTTCAGCTTTCACATCCCATAGTTAGAGTGGCCTTCCTTAATCTCACAACCTAAATCAGAATCCATCGTATTCTCTCTCCTGGTACCATGTTCCTTATATTGACACACTTACCATCATTTGTGTATTTATTAGTTTACTGTCCGGGTCCCCAGTTGGATGGCAAATTTCATAAGAGTAGGAAAAGCATCTGTCTTGTTCACTGATGTATTCCCAGCACTCATCTCAGGGCCCAACTGGAGTAGGTGCTCAGTTGACATACGATGAATGAGTGAATAAAGGAATGGACTCTATGTGGTTGATGTTATTAGCTCAGAGTAGTTTAGTGACTTATCTGCTGTCACACAGCTAGCAAGTGGACATAAATGAATGAGACCTCAGAATTACAGTTCCTAAGTGAATACACCATTTAGGAGAGTATTTGCTAAGGGGATAGAAAGTAGGGGTGGGAGGAGGTGTGAGGTGTGGAGCAGGCAGGTGAGAAGATTCCAGACCAGTGACGCTCAGGGAGATGGTCCCCAGGGGAGGGGGAAGGCGAGAACGTGCAAGACCCATATTCGGCATTTTACATTTGTCGAAAAATCTCTTCTGTTTTCATAATACAGACTGCTGAAAGGTTGCCCTGACTGGAAAGGATAATAGAAAATGCAGCACTTTTCCTCTAAGGGCAGACTTTTCGGTTTGTCGGAAAGAGGCAGGTTTAAAAGACGACGAGGAAACCTCCAAGGGCTTTCCACCCTTTCCCAAAGCAAAGCAAAGCCTGCGGGGTGCGGGAGACGTCGGGGCGCGGGTTGTGCGAGGACCACGCTCGCATGGGGGAAACTGGGTCTTGGCGACAGAGCAACTCACAAGCTGCGCGTTCCCACCCCCTTCCCCCTCAGGCTCCACACCCCTCCTCCGCCCCACAGACTCGCCTTCACTCCCGTCGTCTGCACTTTACTTCCCAGACTCCACACGCCTCCCACCGCAGCCCCCCGCAAACTCCACTTCAACCCACATCGCCCCTCAGGCTTCACATCACCTCGCCGTCTCGCAACACCCCCTGAACGGCGGGAAGCAAATATGGAAAGCAGGGGTGGGATGAGTCCCGCGCGCTGCCTGGAGGACCCACGGGCGGAGGCGGCGTGGAGCCGACTGCCCAGGAGAGGGCGCCGGAGAGCCTCTCGTCGCCCGCCCGCCGGGCCGCGCTGGCGCGGGGTCGCCTCGGCGCCCGGGTTAGGTACTGGCGGGTAGCGCTAAGCCATGGAGCCGGCCGCCGCCTTTCTAATAAAAATCAGGTTCCTCTTTCTTCTCGCCCTCCTCTGCTCGGCAGTGAGTTCGCTGCGCTTCTCTGTGAGAACAGTTCAAATGGCCCTATGGATATCTGTAAAATAAGGCTAGATATAATGATAATTATTATTATTATCCTTTATCGGATATATAGGTAACCGGTGATCTTAAGAAAGAAGCCAAGAGTCTACAGCGTAAGGACGGGATTAGGGATTGTGTTTGGATAGTTTGCTTTTGTTTCTTTTTCGGCTTCGGTTGCAGGATGTGTTGTTTCAGCATGTAGTGGTTTCTGTTTCTTAACGTATAGGTTAAGAATTACCTTTCTGGGAAAAATCCTTATTTTTCTAGAGTGATTTGACACATTTCTGGTGAAATGCATTAACGTTCCTTTCGCAAAAGTCTGATGGGAAGGGAATAATGGGAACAACAACCTCATATGCCAAAGAAAACAGATAAGGTGTGAAGAGTCCCGCTGTCGACATTTAAATCCCCACATGCCGTTTTTGTTTTTTTAAAGAACTTCGCTAGGGATGAGATTAAGTCCAGGAATGTTAGAGCTGGAAGGAACTTCAGAAGTTAACCCGGCTTCTCCTTATTCTATATGTGGGACAGGAGGCCCAGAGAGGCTCAGTGACTTACCCAAAGTCACGGAGCACTTGAGGGCAGTCAGGGTTCATTTCCAGTCTGGAGCTCAAGGGGGAAGCCATGTAGCTCAGTAAAAGGACAGTAGGGAGATTTTTAAAGATTGTATTCTATTCTTTATTTCATGATTATTGAAGAAGTTAATGTTTTAATTTACCTAGACTGCTACCACGTCAAAATGATCAGTTAGTATTTGTGCCATATAATTTTCCAGACTTTTTCACATATATGAATACTGGTAAAATGCTATATTTGCTAAAATTGGATCACACCATCCCTACTTCTTTGCAATATAATTCCTAGCAGATGCATAACTATCCCATCGAATGGACGTGCCCTCATAAGTTTAATCAGTCCCTTTTGATAGACATACAAGCTTTTTCAAATGTTACACTCTTAGAAAAGATGCGGCGCTGAACATTCCTTTCTATACATCTTTTGTCACAATGGTGTCTACCTACTGATCAGTGTGAGTTTTTGTAGGAATGTAGTGCAATGGTGTAGGCTGGGTTTGAACTCTGGCTCTGGACTTGACTGTGTGTCTTTACACAAATCACCACTTTTCTAGGCTCCAATTTTCTCATGTTTAAGTGGAAGCAATCATACTAGTGAGGCCTACAGGTATTGGGAGGATTAAATGAGATAATGCATGTAAAATAGTTGGTTAGTGCCTAGCATATAGCAAGCCCTAAATCAATATTAGCTATTACTATTATTATTGCCACAACCCCTGAGGAAGACTGATTCTTCAAAATAACTCCCATAGTTTTCTATTACTCTTTAAGAGAGAGTAATTGGAGTTTCCTGAAGAAGTTTTTAGATGTAAAACTTTTGTAGCTAAATTAATATTTCTAACCTAATTTATCCAGAGGATAAATAATAAATTTAAATGAAATGCGGGCTGTAGACCTACTAACTATGTTCTGTTATAAAGCTTACCGCCATTCAAAACAGAAAAAACATAGCTTTTCATTGAAGGTTCTTGTTTTGTGATAAATAAAGCCACTGTCGATTCTTTCTCCTTTGGAAAATGATCAAAGCACAGCTTATCCCATAAAATAAGCAGAATATCTATGCTATCACCCATGCAGCTTCTCAGAGCCTTCAAGCTCTTCTCGCCTGCTTTTCTTTTGTATTAATGGGCCCCCACTATTTTATATTCCTAATAGGTGTGAGTGAGAGCACAGAAGCAGGAGTCGCCATCTCTGAAACTTTGCTTATAATCTGGGAAGATATCCAAGAGTCACGCTGGGGCAGATTTCAGGTTCATATTCCAATCTGAAGCTTTGGAAACTAATCACTACTCCTACCAAAGCCTATACAGCTAATCCAACCACACGCCACCCCTATTCTCTGAGGGTTGTCAAAAATAAGGAAACTCTCACCATCGTTAAAAAGCTGGGTGGAAGCTTCAATGTTGGATGGCCAAATTCAGAAGTCCGAGGTCAGTGACCAAAATTCACAGTGACGGAAAGATTTCCAAAATGCTGCCGGTAGCTCCATGCTTACTGTGCCTTCCTCTTCTGCTCCATTGACCATCGCGTACAAAGACATTCAGCAGGATTGGTGGAGTGAATGTGGCTGTGTAAATGAGTCCTTCCTGGACACCGCTTTTATTGAATCTGAGCACCAAACTCTGGGAAGTCCTTGCCTATAACTGATGCACAGAATGACCCCGATGTGTCTTTGCTGTGGTATGCCATCCTTCTTTCCAAGAGCAACCAGTTACATTCTACCCTAAGGTTTCACACTTGTAGTGACTGTGTCAACTTCGCTAGGCCAGAAACACAGTTTCCTAGGATTGTCTTCCCTGTGTGGCTCTGAGTTAAGGTTGGCCAGAAGAAAAGTTGGAGCAGGATGTGGGAGGTGGAAGTGAAGCAGCAGCCATGGTGTTCTGAAGTCTAGTGTAAGACCAGGTGCTAGTGTCACTGGCGTATATTGGCACTGGTCCTCTGGCACACCTTGTTGGTGTGGGACAGCAGTGGGGCCCGCAGCAACTCTAGCTCCCACAAGATCTCCTCTTCCAGCGTCTCCATAGCCTGGGCCAGGTGCATGTGCACCGCCATGGCAAAGGATGCTGGCTCCTTCTCCAGGTTGGAGGTAGGAAGAGGCAGATGTAGCTTCCACTATGTCTTCACAGGTTTTAGTTTGTCCTCTTGGGTTGAGTGGATCTTTTCAGGTTCCAGTTTGACCTGGATACAAACCCCACTCTTGACCCCTTAATTCCAGCACCAGCTGATGTTGACTGAGTGCTCACCATGGGCCTTATCTTTATTACTTTATTTAAACTTCACAACATCATAGGGCAGGTATCATTCTACAGATGTGGCAATTGAGGCGCAGAGAAGCCCAGCCTACTTTCCCAGGGTCACAGAGCAAATAAATGATGGGGCTGGGCAATCTGCCCATAATTTGTGGCTTCTTTCCCTGGTGTGGGCTGATGTGCCTCTCCAGACCGTGAGAACCCGCAGCACGATGGCTGAGTCAGGCATCGTGACATTCCCCACACTGCCCGGCACACGGCCCTGTATACCCAGCAGCCAACACAGGCTTATTGACTGAAGCACACAGGTACAAAAGGTGAGGAGGAACATTATTTTCACAAGAAAACATCCTGTCCTCGTTGCAAACTGCCAGAGGATAACACTCTCTCTCTCCTCTCATGGGCCCTCACGAATAAATAAATAGCAAGTGACTGAAATAGTAAATATAAAGCAGTGTGGTATGGTCTTCTGTAAAGTTTTGTTGGAAATATTCAATCCGAAAGTGTTACTGCCCATGGTGTAAGTAACCACCACTCTCAAAGACAAACTTCCAAAGAGCACATCAGTGATGCCTGCACAAATCTCACGTCACCTCCTCTCCTCCACACTGGCACTAAAGTGTCATTAAGAAGGAGAAATTTAAAGAATTTATAAGCGCAATTAACTAGTGACAAAAATGATTAATGTCCTCCAGGATAAAGGTACCTAAGAGGCTGTTTAATCAAATTCCCTTGTCCCATCAAAGGCATGTTTGCTGACACGGCAAGCCCAGGCCCTGTCTACCTGCTCTTAGTTTTCTGTTCCAACTCACTCGTGGAGGAGGGGCCCTGGCTGGGTTGCAAAGCGTGGAACCACTTTGTCCTCAGGCAGGGCAGGGCTTGTCTATGAGTGAGGCATTGCTATTCCACCCTGCTTTACTTTCTTTGAAAAAGGGGATGATGATAATGATGGTTGTGTGGGTGAAAATAGGATAAATCACGTGCAGTGTCAAGCATAGGACCCATGGTTAGAAGCTATTCTCAACATTCAGGATATTAACACGTTCCAGGGCACCTGTAAACACTTCTTGAAGAACCATAAAGCCCTCAATGTGGCCTGGCTCTTATTTGACACTTCCCAGTGGGGAAGAAGAATTCAGAAAGATAGTTGAGAGAAAGAGAGAGAAAAGGGAAGGGAAGGAAACGGAGGGGAGGGAAGGGAGAAAGATAAGAGTATAAGAGAAAGAGGCGGCAGTAGGCAAGATGGAAACTCTCCCCGGGCTAGAACACAGGCCCAGTAAAGGGCAAACATGCACTTTTGTAGGACGCCTGCAGCCAGAGGTGCGAAGCAGGGCCCAGCGGACGCTGCATGCTCCACAGTCGCCACCAGGGCCAAAGGAAGGGCCAGGTGCAGTGGAAGCATTCTCGGAGGCACAGAACACCGGGCAGGGTTCTGCACTTGTACTCTGACTTGGGCTCCTTCCTCCAGACCCGGAGGACTTGTTGCTTTGGCGAGGGACGGCTTGGGTTTCTGGCAGCGTGCAGTGCATCTGAGCAGCGAGAGTGCTCTGCAAACCCAGCCCCAAGCTCCCACTTCCCCGCACCGGTGGCGAGCAAGGCGGGCTCCGCTCTCAGCGCGTCTG